>NC_031996.1:40538315-40542197 GCF_001879085.1 Nicotiana attenuata
TATATATATATCTTGAACAATCGACGGGTCAAGAATTACGTGCTTACACACATAATTTGGGGTTTTGAACACTCTGGACCAAGTTTGAAAGCGTTACCTATCTCAAACCGAGCAAATCGCTACTCTGAATGCCTTTGCCGCTCAAATCGGTCTTCAAACGTCCCGAATCTAGCCACAGGTAGTACATCACAATCAATAAAGGCTAAAGGAATCAATTCCACAAGAAAAGTACTAAATTATAAGCAAAATCCAAAATCGGCTCAAACCCAGCCCCCGGTCCCACGTCTCGAAATCCGACAAAAATCACAAAACCCGAAAGCCCATTCACTCACGAGTCTAGCCATACTAAATTTATCAAAATACGACACCATTTGCCCCTCAAAATCCCCAAAATTCACTCTCCAATTCTCAAGCCCTAACCTCCCAAATTCCACCTCAAAAACTCACCAACTAGGTGTAAAATCAGTGGGGAAACACCTTTATTGAAGATAAATAGGAACAAGGAGCTTACCTCAGTAATCACTTCAAAATCCTCCTCAAAATCCTCCAAAATTCGAGTTCCAAAATGTGAAAATGGTGAAAAATCTCAAAGTCCCGTATATATATATATATATTCTGCCTAGGCTTTTCGCACCTGCGGCTCTATATCCGCATCTACGGAGCCGCATCTGCGGTCAAAACTCCTCTTTTGCGGAAAGTCACTTAAGCCACTGCCTCCGCTTCTGCGATCAACATACCGCATTTGCGCACATCGCATGTGCGGAAACCACATAGCACCCGCGGACGACACTCGCACATGCGCCCCACTGCCCGCTTCTGCGTCTATCGTAGGTGCCGGAAAGCCTTCACACCTGCGAACTCACCCATCTTCCCTAGTCGCTTCTACGATCCAAGCCACGCTTCTGCGGACTCGCACCTGCGGTGCCCAATTCGCATGTGCAGTTACACCAGAAGCAGCAACACTTCAGATGCATTCCTCAACTCAAATTCAAGTCGTTAGCCACTCGGAATCACCCCGAGGCCATCGGGACCTCAACCAAATATACCATCAAGAAACATCATACAAACTTAGTCGAATTCTCAAATCACCTCAAACAACATCAATAATACGAATTACACACGGATTCAAGCCTAATGAGCTTCAAAACTTCCAAATTGTAAAAACACGCCGAAATCTATCAAGTCACGTCCGATTTTTCACACGAGTCATAAAATGACACCACAAACCTTCCAAAAATCCAATCTGACCCCGATATCAAAAATTCCACTACCGGTCAAACTTTCCAAAATTCAAACTTTTGGCATTTCAAGCCTAATTCTACTACGGGCCTCCAAAACACAATCTGGATGCGCTCCTAAGTCCAAAATCACCTAACGGAGATAACAAAACCATCAAAATTTAAATGCGAGGTTGTTTACACATTAGTCAATATCCGATTAACTTTTTCATCTTAAGCTTTCAAATAAGAGACTAAGTGTCTCAATTTACTCTAAAATCTCTCCGGACCCGAGCCAACCAATCCGGTAAGACATAATACAGCTGAAGAACACAAAAGAAGCAGAAAATGGGGGAACGGGGCTATAACTGACGAAACGACCAGCCGGGTCGTTACATCCACTCAAATCAGATTTTTCAAAATAAATTTGAAAATCTTTGGCCAGACGCTAGCTAAGTTTCTAGAATATGTATACAAGGGTTTGCCTCGTTGTATTTAACCATAGTAGTATTTTTCACCTTTCTAATTTATTCTACAATATTTATTTGTTGTATTACTTTTACACAACGGTATAGTAAGTATTCGTCTAATAATTCTTTAGTTATGTTCCCTTATTTTAGGTTTAACAACCATTGCAGCAGGTAATAGCAGTATCTATTTCTTGAGGTAATTTATTTTTCGTATGATGAATTCTTTTACAAAAAATTAATTTCATGTGTCAATCTTAATGAAGGTTAAAGTTTTAACATATTGTAAAATTTTATAGATAAAAGGTATTTATCAATAACGGTATCTGTAGTCAAATTTTGATTTATTTTTTAAAATCTGATGGCTTAACAAAAGTTTGAATCAACTTATGGATACATTGTTAAGTTCACAACAGCTTCACACTAATTGAATGTCCTACATTGAAAGCTCTTGTCTTGTTTTGGTTTAGCATATAAGAAGTTGGAGATTGCCACTTTAGCTCTTATCAAATTGAAGCTTTTTTGTTTAATGTGCATACTAGAGATGATTAATATCTTTATTTTATTAAAGATAGGTGAATTCAAATATTTCAATTGCAATCATTAAATTATTTTATTTTTTGTATATTTTACATATGAATTGCACACAAGAGTTTTATTTAGTCGGGAGACATGTATAAATTTTGTAGGTGTTTGAGTGTAATTTGTTATTCAATTTATCTGATTCATTTTAATATTTGAGACCAGACTACTTAACATTTATTTGGTATGAATTATGTCTTTATTCCATTAAATGACAACTCTATGATTTGTACATCAAGTTATTTGATGTAAACTATTAAGTAAACATTAGTCATTTTTAGATTTTAAATTGTCAATTATCAATATTGTCAAATGAGCTATAATGTCAAACTCTGAAAAGATTCAATTTTGCTATTTGTTTGTTTTCAGAATTAGGTCATATAAATATTAATAATTTCCATAAGATATTCTCACATAAGTTTTCGAAAATCACAATAAAACATCTAAGGATTTTTGTGGCCAGAATTTAATTCTTTACAAAATTAGCTAAATAAAATCAACATTCATTATTTTCAGAAATTTATACCGTTTTCTTTAATTTTTATAGTATAAGTCAAAGACATTGTTTAACAATATTTATGTGATTTTATTCATTTATATAGAGAACACGCCCAAAGCGCATATTAAAAGCACAAATACTCTTAGAAAAATGTCGTTCGTATTTGTTTACCTTTTTAAAATTGTGTTGACGCTAGACAAATTAAAATAGATATTTAATTGCTTTTCAAATTTTTAATACTTTGAAATTCACTAAAATTTGGTTATAAAGTGTTTTCTTATTTTAACTATGTGAAAAATTTATAAAATTAAATATAAAAGGTTACCAAATCGTTTAAGACTTCACCCAATTATATGGACTTTGAAACCAAATTTCATCTAATGTCGTTCGCTTTGTCGGTGTATGTGACTTTTTTTTTGTTTTTGGTATATTTGTTTTTCATAAATTGCTTCTTACATTGTTCTTGTTCTTGGTTTCAAGAATATTACTTTGGGCTATTATCACTTTTAGTCTGTGCCAGAAATTATTTATATTTGGTAATCGAAAAAGTGTATAAAATTTGTATAATTTTTGTATATAACATACAAAATATATATATATACAAAAAATATATAAATTTTATACATTTTTCGGCAATTATTTTTACAACGGCTGTACAGTGTCATTTTCTCTATTCCTACTTTTGATGAGTGGTTAATGTATCAGTCGATCATCCACGGCTTATTTATTCTCATCTTAATCATATTAATGATTTTTTTTAGTTTTCTGTTACTACTAATTTTTTATTTTCATTTATATACCATTACTTTTAATCCAATCAACCATGATACCTACATAATAAATCAGGCAAAAAAATGGGAAATTGTTGGAATAAGCTTATAAGCTAGAGAAATAACCACTAAAATGGATTCAAATTCCTAAACGTGATTAACATTTATTATTTTCAGGAACTTGCAACTTTTTTTGTTAATCTTTGCTATATAAGGAAGAAACATGTTTTGAATATTATTTATGCTATTTTTTTAAAAAAAAGATTATCTCTTTAATATTGGATACACGCGCAAAGTGCATACACTAATATATATATATATATATATATATATATATATATATATAA
>NC_031996.1:40542217-40581455 GCF_001879085.1 Nicotiana attenuata
TATATATATATAAGTAAAATTCCGCTCCTTCAGTTTTAAAAAAATTGACACTATTACTATTTGGGAAGTCTACGAGGTTGTTCTTTGACCAAGTTTTTCTTTAATATTTAATAAATATTTTGAATTATGAATTACTATTACTAATAATACATTTTATGTAGTTTCTGAAAATATTAATTTATTTTCAAAAACTTAAAGAATCTATTTTCAAATTTACAGTCAAAGATAAGCACTTTGACCCTCGTACTCCGAATCATGACAATCTTTTTTTAAACGGAGGGAGTATACATTAAATTGTATTAAGAAGCATTTTAGGTGATATACTTCTTGGTGTCTATGGTCCTTTTAAATGTCAATGTTGCTCTCAAGGTAATTTTGAGACTGTGGATCACCTTTTTAGTGAAGGTGAGCTGGCTTCCAATCTGTGGAATCACTTCTCCAATGCCCTTGGTATCCCTAACTGATACGATCCTAAATAATCCGGCCAAATCGGAGAATATTGAAGATGACCCCGAATTATCTAGTGGACCATAGACTCACTCCAAGTACTAGAATGCTCCAGGGATGCACGCTGAGGAGCTGTATGATATTCAATAATTGACTAGAAGATCAGCACGGTAATGGGTATGATCCGTTCGTGGGTATTGTCATGGGCGGCTTTCCATCCATGCCCATGACCCCTTGGACGTGCCCCGTGGCGTCCTAGCAAGTCTCCGAACGCCTAGCGCCACGGACGGCCCCGTGGTCTTGGCTGCGCATGTGCCTCCGTCACCCCACCGATATCCCTCGCTAGTGCCCAGCTGCAGGCAGATGCAAACAGCACCGCGCGCAGACCGTGATGCCAAAGACAAGGTTGCTGACAACGGACCTGTTTCTACCTTGGAGAAAACTAAGTCCTTGCCATTGTAAATATAGAGAAGTTTTATTTCATGTACTTCCATTATGTTCCTCTAGCTTAGTTAGGTCTAGTCTTGTAACTTTGGTTTATTTTTTAAGCACTATTAGGGGGGATCAAGCAATCAAACTTTCTAGCAAGCAAACAATTCTCTATACTGGTGTCTCTCCCCCTCGACACCGTGTTGCTGTTTCTGTAATAGCTTTCATTAATGCAATCAATTTTCTTTCATTCTCAATTCTCATTTCTGTTTTCTTAATTACTCTTGACATTGGTTTTCCCGTACGACACTAACTATCTCGTCTAGCGTACGGAGGTGTTCTCATTTGGCGGATAGTAACTGCACTGACATCAGTTGCATAGCCTTACGTCGTCCTTCCAAAGAATCTCAAGAAGGTGCCGCGTAACAGTTGGTATCAGAGCCTAGGCTCGACATCGGACGAGGGAACACATTGCCATTACCATCATTTCTGACCATGGTGAATCACGGGGACCGCATTGCGGCCCTTGAAGAGACGGTTGACGTATTACGGACCATCGTGGATACGGTGCTTGAACTAAGAACCAGCCTAGTGCAAAGGTTGGACGACCTGGACCGCAGAATGCTCCAAGCCGAAGTTTAACATAGAAAACATCAGTCACGACTCTAAGGGAGACCGACAAACGGCAGCCACAGAGGCAGCCAAAATTTTTGGCAAATTCGAGGGCCTCCAACAGGAGCGTGCCGAGGAATTCCCCGTGCTCATGCTGAACATACGTGACATGGGGGACAAAGACAAACTCTTCACCTTCTTGGAAGGGTTGAAACCTTATGCCAATATGGAGCTGCAAAGACAAAGGGTAGATACCCTTCCCAAGGTGATCCAAGCAGCTGAATGCCTTGGGGACTATCAAGTGGAAGCTCGGAAGGATAGGCCTCAACCGCCTGCCCGAACAGAATACAAAGGGGGCCAGCCTAGCAATGGTGGCCCTAGCAGAAGTGGGGGAGATCGGAGTGCAACCAAATCTAAGGCTCCCTTCTCAGGCAGCAATAGTGCTGCGTCAAACAACAATGATTAGGGGAAAAAGCCCCATTTAGTATGTCATCATTGGGGTGGACCACATTGGAATAATGAATGCCCACATGCACAGATGAACGCCCATCAACATTTTGATGATAGGACCGATGATGACACAGATGATGCGGACGAGACCGAACCAGTAGGTGCCTTCAATGCAATTGTTGGCTCTATTTCTGAGGCCTTAGTGAAAACCAGTGCTGGTATTCGTAAGAAGAAGGACCCCTGTCCAATCACCAAGAAAGGGAAAAAGAAGGCGGATGAGGGGACTCCTCTTAAACAAGAGAGGACCTTAATGTTCGTCGAGATGAAAGTAAATGGCAAGCCCATTCGGGTGATGATAGACACGGGTGCTACCCACAACTACTTAGCCTCGACTCAGGTGGAATTCCTTGGTCTAGTTGTAGGAAAGTGTAGAGGTCGTGTCAAGGCTATAAACTCACCTCCTGAACCAGTGGGTGGAATAGCCAAAGAGGTACCGGTGAAGCTTGGCCTTTATGAAGGAAAATTCAACCTGCGAGAGCTGATCATAGATGACTTCGAGTTGATAGTTCGGTTGGAATTCCTAAGGCAAACCAATACCATGCCCGTACCGTATGCAGACATGCTACTGATGATAGTAACAAATGGGGCCAAGCCATGCATTATCCCGTGTATGCCCATGAAGATGGCCGCTGAGAACATCTCGGCCTTGCAGTTGAAGAAGGGGTACAAAGACATGAACCTACGTTCCTGGAAACCCTCTGCATTGAAGATATAGAACGCTCATCAGGTCTCATTCCTGCACCCGTGAAGGAGCTGCTGCTGGAGTTTAAAGATGTCATGCCACAAGATATGTCAAAGCGACTCCTGCCTAGGCGCACTGTAGACCATGAAATTGAGTTGGTGCCGAGCGCGAAGCCACCTGCCCGGGTGCCATACAGAATGTCAAAACCCGAACTCACCAAGCTTCAGAGACAATTGACGGAAATGCTAGACACAGGGATCATTGTGCCCTTCAAGTCCCCATACGGGTCCCCTGTGTTATTCTAAAAGAAACATGATGGCAGCCTGCGACTGTGTGTGGATTATCGGACTCTAAAAAGAATCACCGTAAGTACCTATTCTGCTAATGGCAGACTTGTTCGATATACTGGGTGGTGCGATGGTGTTCACCAAGATAGACCTGAAGATAGGTTATTGGCAAGTTCGGATTGCAAAGGGTGATGCGCACAAGATGACTTGTGTGACAAGATATGGTTCATATGATTTCCTGGTTACACCGTTCGGCTTAACTAATGCTCCAGCCACATTTTGCACCCTGATAAACCAAGTCTTCCGAGAGTATATTGACGAATTCGAGGTGGTCTACTTGGATGACATTATAGTATATAGTCAAACACTTGAAGAACACTTGGATCACTTGCGGAAGGACCTAGCCTGATTGCGGGAGCACGAACTATATGCGAAGCTGTCCAAGTGCTCCTTTGATCAAAAACATATTGACTTCCTCGTACATGTCATCGAGGAAGGGTGGATCAAGATGGACCAATAGAAGATTCAGGCTATCACAGATTGGCCGCCGCCTAAATATATCCACGCCTTGAGGGCGTTCCTTGGCCTATGCAACTTCTATCGGCGATTTGTCAAAAATCGCAGTGCCATTGAGAGAACCCCACAAGAAGGTCACGCCTTGGGATTGGGGACCCAGGCGAGCGGAGGCCTTTAACGCATTAAAAGCGGCTATGTCTAGTAGCCCTGTCTTAGCCCTTCCTGATTTGGTCAAGCCATTCGAGGTACAAACGGATGCCTCCGACTATGCCCTTGGCAGAGTCTTGCTACAAGAAGGGCATCTTGTAGCGTATGAGAACCGGAAGTTGAAGGATACAGAGCGGTGCTATGCCACCCACGAGAAAGAATTATTGGCTGTTGTCCATTGCTTACGCCTTTGGAGGCACTATCTACTGGGAACCCCATTCGTGGTCAAGATAGATAACACAACTATTAGCCATTTCATGACCCAGACGAAGCTGAATGGTCGACAAGCCAGGTGGCAGGAACTCCTAGCGGAATTCCACTTCAACCTGGAGTACCAAAGTGGGAATACTAATCATGTTGCTGATGCGCTCAGTCGGAGAGCTGATCTAGCATCGGTGTGCCTACTCGCCACCCTAAGGGGGAGCGAAGTAGCCACCACCATCAAAGGCCAGATACAGGATCTACTCATTAAGGATCCTGTTGCACAATATTTGGTTGATTTGGTAGAACAGGGCAGGACTCGCCAGTTCTATATGGAAGACGGTTTCCTCAAGTGAAGGGGAACTGACTTTATGTTCCTAAAGGAGGAGATCTGTGAAGGACTCATCTGGTGGAATGTCACAATACTTTATGGGTCGGCCATCCCGGTGAAGACCGCACCATGGCATTACTTCATCATTCATATTATTGGCCTCAAATGTCCGATGACGTTGCTCAATATGTGAAGACTTATCTAGTACGCCAGAAGGAAAAACCGGACCTCTTGACACAAGCGGGACTCTTGGAACCACTAGCTGTCCCAAAGAGACCTTGGGAAAGTGTTTCCCTAGATTTCATCACCGGGTTGCCCAAGGTCGGAGATCTCACAACTATCTTGGTTGTGGTGGATCAGTTTTCCAAGTATGCTACCTTTATAGCAACCTCACAATACATCTCAGCAAAGGATACAGCTTGACTCTTCTTCTCTCATGTCGTCAAATATTGGGGCTTGCCTAAATACATTGTTAGTGATCGCGACTCACGCTTTACTAGCGACTTTTGGACCCAATTCTTTAAGTGCATCTGGTCAAAACTGAGTTACAACTCAAGTTTTCATCCGAAATCTGATGGCCAAATGGAGCGTTTCAATGGCATGCTGGAGGAATATCTCCGCCATATTGTAAACGGATCGCAGATGAACTAGGTGAAGCTTTTGGATGCTGCCCAACTGTGTTTCAATTCACAAAAGAGCTCTAGTACAAACAAAAGCGCTTTTGAAATTGTTATCGGACAGCAACCGCTAGTCCCACACACCATGAATGCACCAAACATTTTAAAATCTCCTCGAGCTTCTAGCTTCTCAAAAGAATGGAAGTGAAATTTGGAGATAGTGCGGAGCTATCTTGTTAAAGCCCAAAAACGGATGAAGAGGCATGCTGATCAAAATCGTCGCTTTGTTGAATACCAAGTAAGAGACAAAGTAATGGTCAAAATTCCGAATCGATACTTGTTTGCGATGGTCCATGACCCTCGACTTTTACAAAAATACATTGGACCCTTGTCCACTGAAAGGCGCATTGGGAAAGTTGCATACCGGGTGGATAACCCAGCTTGGTGGAAAATCCATCCCATTTTCCATGTCAGTCTTCTGATACTTTTTCGAGAAGACATGGAGGATCCTTCATGGAGCCAACTCACAATACCAAGTATTTGATGCCCCAATTCAAGGGGGAAAAGGCATGCTGGAGCTATTCTTGATGATGGAGTGATTCACGCCTCAAGGAAAGATCACCAAGAGTTCTTGGTAAAATGGCAGGGCTGTGATGCAGAGGAGAATACTTGGAAGAGGGGAACAAACCTCAAAGTCTACAAGAGCCTAATTGATGATTATCTTGCAAGTAAGGCGTCGAGGACGTCACCAACTCAGGTGGGGGAGAATTTCATGGGCGGCTTTCTAGTCATGCCCCATCACCCCTTGGACGCGCCCCGTGGAGTCCTAGCAAGCCTCCCAACACCTAGCGCCACGGACGGCCCCGTGGTCTTGGCTGCGCCAAGAGACAAGCGCTCATGTGCCTCTGTCGCCCCACCAATATCCCTCGCCAGCGCTCAGCCGCAGGCAGATGCCAACAGCTCTGCGCACGCAGACCGTGATGCCAAAGACAAGGTTGCTGACAATGGACCTGTTTTTACCTTGTAGAAAACTAAGTCCTTGTCATTGTAAATATAAAGTAGTTTTATTTCATGTACTTCCATTATGTTCCTCTAGATTAGTTAGGTCTAGTCTTATAACTTTGGTTTATTTTTTTAAGCACTTTTAAGGGGGACCAAGGAATCAAATTTTCTAGCAACCAAACAATTCTCTGTACTGGTATCTCTCCCTTTGGACACCGTGTTGCTTTTCTTGTAATAGCTTTCATTAATGCAATCAAGCTTTCTTTCATTCTCAATTCTCATTTCTATTCTCTCAATTTCTCTTGACATTGGTTTTCCCACACGGCACTGACAATCTCGTCTAGCGTACGAAGGGGACCTCAGTTGGCAGATAGTAATTGTACTGACATCAGTTGCTTAGCCTTACGTCGTCCTTCCAAGGAATCTCATGAAGGCGTCGCGTAACCATACTTATGATGTGAAGAGCTTCTACAGTCATTTTGTGGCAGTACTCTTGAATTTGGTGACTCGCGTGGCTTGGTTGAATTAGAGGGATTCGGTTCTGATAGTCGGTTTATGTGCAAATGGATTTCAAGGTGTTCTCAATAGTTTCTACCACGATTCGAAGTGTATATTTCCTACCGGTGTGAGGAGATTCTCGTGACTCAGAGTTGATTATGAGATTCTCGTACTTTTCATATGATGGCATGATAGATGCGGTGTTTTGTGGGATTGAGATTTGCATGTGCAAGTATACAATTTAGTTCCAAAGGAATGACATGAGTTTTTGTAGCACAAATGATTTCGGATGTCAGCACTAATTTTGTAATTCTTGAGAAGGGTGCGCATATCAGAAGGCGCACTATGTTCTGACTTACGGATGCTTCATTGGTGTTGCGGTACTTGCCTGGTTGATCGACTGCTGATATTTAGATTTTGTTATGTGGCACGGAATACTTATAAAAATATTCCTCATGATATGATCGTGTATGAGATATGTGTTAGACATTCGGGCGGTGGAGTTGGGATCAGGTATGGTGATTCGTGTGTACTATGGATTTGGAGACCGAGAGTTCTCAAAAGCAGATTATTTCGTAGTTGTGGACTGTGAAGTTGTGGACAGATCTAGCCAGATGATAGTAAGTGTTATGATTTAGTAATTGAGGACCTTCGGAGGGTTATTTATCCATTGTGGGTGGCCAGAGTTGATTTGGGGTTTATTGATAGGCCCAAGAAGGATGTGTATTTTGTACCAGGTCGGATTAGTTGACTCCGTAACGCTATTGTTGAGGGATGTGCCATTCGGTTAGAGTTGAGCTTATTCGTGTTCCGATATGTTCTTTGAGTTACCCTTCTATGCCACGAAAGGTTGTGATTTGTTGGTTATATGCTCACATGGTGCGGTTCTATTTGGGCCTTATGGCGGAATTTGAGCGAGATGAGTATTAGGGTGCCGAATGATTGATTATGCATTGGTTATGTTCTTTCCGGATTGTGGTATTGTGTTATTTGCTTCTCCATGATTATGGTCAAGCACCTTGGGTACTTGATGCCGAATTGCGTGTGGTTATTGATTCTGAGCATGGTAGCTAAGGTATTTCATACGGACTAGTGTTTGGATGGGGTCACACATTGCAGCGGAGTTATATTGAGATATGGTCCTTTGTATTAGATTTGTGTGTTATGGTTCTACGGAGTGTGATGGTTTTTTAGCATTGCGTTGTGGCGGTACTTGTTGAGCTTGTGGGACGGTTCTCTCGTTTGAGTCATTTCTATGTTTGAGCACATTTGAATTGTTGTGTATTGGTGCACGGATTGCACAGTTTGTGGCTCTGGGTATATTGGTATGGCATGTCAGTATAGTAGCTTGTATTTGATAAGATGAGGTCGTCGGATCTAGAATTGGTGCTATCGGATTTTATTGCGGTATATTTGAAAGGATAATATCGCTGATCGGCTTAGAAATTTGCTATAGTTCTTGTCGAAGAAGAGGGAGATCCATGACTTGTTATGAGTTTTTGCGTGTTTATTTCATCATCTGCAGTGTACAAAGATTTAGAACGGGGTTTGGTTTGATATGAGGTTTATTACCGGTATTGGATTGTTTTGAGCAGCTACTATGATCGAAAATTTTGCTACGAGTATGCGAGTCGTGTCTTATGTCATGTGAATGCATCTTGGGTTGTGGATATGGCTTGATACAGCTTGTTCAGATTTGTACAATGTGTAGGTGCGAAGTTCGGGTCTTGTAAGAAATTTCGGACGTTGGAAATTGGATTTTGTGGTTTACGGGCTAAGGTTGAAGTAATGATCTTCAGCTATATTGTGTTGTCGGGCCTATATGGAATAGGGTGGCATAGGATCACCCCGGGTACATGCATGGTAAGATTACACGGCAATTTGATTGCTTTGGAATGACTCTTGGCCGAGGACGAACGTATGCTTAAGTGGGGGAGGATGTAACGACCCGACCGATCGTTTTGAGCATTTGCACTTCGCTCGGTGGTAGGGCATGAGTATCTCCGTATGATGTAGTATGAATTGTGTGTATCGTCGGTTTTGGTTTTCGGGTGATTTGGAATTAGTTTGGAAGAATGATTCTCAAATAGAAAGATTTAAGTTGGAAGAGATGACCAAGTTTGAATTTTGAGTATTTGACCTCGGATCGGAGTTTTGATGGTTCCGTTATGTCCGGATGGTCATTTTGGACTTGGGCGTATGCCTAGATTTGTATTTAGATATTTCTAGAAGGTTTCGGCACTCATTGGCGAAAGTTAGAAATTCGAAAGTTTGAAATATTCATAAGTTTGACTGAGAGCTGACATCGATGTTATCAAGTTTGGATTGTTGTTCCGGGAGTTGGAATAGGTTCGATATGTCATTTGGAACTTGTATGCAAAATTTGGATTCATTCCGGATTGGTTAGGCTTCAATCGTACGATTGGTTCGAAGTTTGAAGTTTATGAACTTAAGAGATTTATCTTGATCGATGATTTGTGATTTAATATTGTTTTGCGTGATTTGAGGCCTCGAGTAGGTCCGTGTTGTGTTATGGGACTTGTTGGTATGTTCAGACGGAGTTCCGAGGGGCTCGGGTGAGTTTCAGGGTAGTTTCGGACCATTTCTAGGCCATTTTTAGTTGTTGGTTTTGGGCTATAGGGGTGTACATTGCAATAGTGTGGATTTGGTCGCGTTAGTGAAGAGAAAAATAGGAAAAATGGAGCTGTGAATCGCGATCGCGGAAGCTTTCTCGCGATCGCATAGAAGAAAATCTCTACTACACTAACCCTACTTTGGAAGCTTATAACTTGCAATCTATAAGGAATTTGGAGATGATCCAAAAATGAAAGTTGTAGCCCTTTGAGTCTAGATTTCAGAAATTCAAACCATTTATCATTTGGAATTTTGTATAAAATGTTATGGCTAATATACTACATGTTTTCTGAGAATAGTTGAGAAGGGTTAAATGGATGTTTGTTCATCGAGATCGCGGGGAAATGGCTGCAATTGCATAGGGTAAAAATTGTCCTGCAAAATTTCGCGATTGCAAGGTTTGTGACTGCGATCGCGAAGAGTACCCATGGAACAGTGTATAAAGTACTCTATTTCGAAAGTTTTGGCTATTTTTGCATATTTGGAGCTATGGAGCTCGGATCGAGACAATTCTTGAAGCAATTTTCACCATGTGGATTGGGGTAAGTGTTCTATACTCATTGTTGATTTTATATTGTGAATCTATCTTCGTTTTTTGCGTTGATTAATGATTTCAAAAGAGAAAATTTGGAGAGTTTTGCCTAAAGTTTCATAGAGTGAATTTTTGAGTTTTTAATGTCGATTCGGAGTCGGATTTAAGTGAAACTAGTATGGTTGGACTCGTAATTGAATGGGTTATCGCATTTTGTGAGTTTTTTTTGGTTCTGAGGTGCAGGACTAGGTTTGACTTTTTGGTTGACTTTGGGCTTTTGATTAAAGATTCGACCTTTATCATTTGGAATTGCTTCCTTGGGCTTTAATTGATGTATTTGAGTTGCTTTTGGCTATTTTCGACCCGTTCGGAGGTTGATACACGCAAGATGGCATTTTTGGAGCATCGTTTGGCTTGCTCGGTATTGGATTTGGCTTGTCGAGGTAAGTAACACTTTTAAACTTGGTGCTGAGGATATTTAACCCTGGAAACTATGTTATAAGAGGTGCATTGAGGTGACATACATGATAGGCGACGAACGTGTGGGCGTGTATCAGGGGAAATCATGATTCTAGTTGACTATTAGACTGTGATCGGACTTGTTTTGTTGTTATATCTTGTTACATCCATGTTCTCCCTACTTGTTTGATTTTATGAGCTGTGAATCATGTTAGAAATCATGTTTAGGCTATGTGCTTATTGGGTTGAGACCTAAAGAGGTTATTTATGTTGTTATGAGTTATCTTCTCTAACTGTAATCATATACTCAGTTATGATTCTTCATTTGCATATCATATCTCAGTCTCTGTTCATCATTCATTATTACATCATGTTATCATTGTTTGGTTTGATTGGCATGAGACTTGTGAGTCCGTGACACTAGAGAGATTGATGATTGAGTTAGGGCCTGAGGCCGGATTGTGAGTGATATTTATGGGATCGGGTTGTACGCTGCAACAGGTTTTATTGATTCATGATGGGATCGGACTGCATGCCGCAGCAAGTTTTATTGATTCATGATGGGATCGGGCTGCACGTCGCAGCAGGTTTTATTGATTCATGATGGGATCGAGTTTCACGCTGCAACAAATTTTATTGATTCATTATGGGATCGGATTGTATGTTGCATCAGGTTTTATTAATTCATGATGGGATCGGGCTGCACACCGCAGCAGGCCATATTGGCTTATATTAGCGCTTGGGCAGGATCCGACCCTCCAGAGTTTGATATACCAGCAGTGCGTGCAGGTACTGTATAGTGCTGAGTGATTGTGTGTGATGAGTGGGAGTTTGTGACATGAAACTTAAGTGTGTTTGAGGGTGAGAGTACCCTGGAATATCACCATGAAATCATTCATTTGACATGCATACTTGGCAAGTAATCATAGAGATGCATTTTTCTAATGTTACACAGTATTGTGACATTCATGATTTGACATGTACGTTGACATGTAGGCATAGAGATATACTTTCCTCGTGCTATCTGATAATAAAATATCTTATTTGTTGTTGAAAGTTTGGGAAATATCAAAATTTTGTAATATACTCATATTTTGGTAATTTCAGTGAAATTTTTTGATTTTATTGTTATTCAAGAAAAGCATGCCTATTTTCCGTAACTGTGAACAAGTTGAGCAGCATATCTTTGAGTTATTACTTGTACTATTTTTATTATATAATTACGAGTTGTTCTTGGCTATTGGTATTGGACTCTGACCTTTGTCCAAGCTCGTCAATGCTTTCAACCTAAGGTTAGGTTTGTTACTTATTGAGTACATGGGGTCAGTTGTATTCATACTATACTTCTACACTTTGCGTGCAGATTTTGGAGCTGATGTTACTGTGTATGGCAGGAGTTGGCATTGAATATGTACCTACGTTCTGGTTATAGCTACCTCTTGCTCTTGGTAGCTTTAGATCTATAAATCTGTTTATGTACATTTCGAACATATGATGTATTTATTTCATACCAGCTTTGTAAACTCTAAGTCTTAGAAGATCGTGATTTGTACTACCTGTCCTTGGGTTGTTGTATAAAAGCTCAACTATTTCATTATTTATTTTCTCAGTAAGATCTCATTTGAAATTGGATTATTGTTAATTGGCCTACCTAGCGGGTTGGGTTAGGTACCATCACGACTAGTTGGATTTTGGGTCGTGATAATTTGAGGTCAGAATTGAATGATTTTGGTATGATTGGACTTGTATCGGAATGGGTTTGTTGGGTTTCGAGGTGCGGGCCCGGGTTGACTTTTTGGTTTTAATTAAAGATCGAAGCTTTATTATCCGAAATTATTTCCTATGGCTTTTATTTATGATATTAAGTTATTTTGGCTAGATTCGAGTCGTCCGAAGGTTGTTTCATACGGGAAGGGCTTCTTAGAGTATTGATTTAGCTTCTTTAAGGTAAGTATCTTGCCTAACTTTGTGTGAGGGAATACCCCTTAGGATTGAGTTTGATTGTACTATTATGTGGAAGACGTGCACATGAGGTGACGAGTGTGTACACGGGCTTATATGTGAAAATTAATCGGTTTAGACTCTTAGGTTGCTTATAAGCATTTAATTGAAGTTGCTATTAATTGTTCTACATTTTGTTGTCAAGTTTATTCTTATATGATTTGATTGAAGTTGTTATTACATGTTCTAGTTTCCATTGTCGAGGTTACTATTATATGCATTTATTAGTAGTTTGTAACGACCTGGATGGTCGTTTTGAGAGTTAGAGCCCCAATCCCCTATTAAGTGCTTCCCCCGTATATTTTTCTACTATAGTGACTTGCCGAAAAGATTTGTTTTGAGTCTCGGAGTGTTTTGGGACACTTAGTCCGTAAATGGAAGCTTAAGTCTTAGAATTTGGATCGTAGTCAGAACTGTGTAAAGACGACGGCGGAATGGAATTTTGTTAGCTCTGTTGGGTATTTTGGGCTTAGGGGCGTGTCCAAATTGTGTTTTTAAGGTCCGTAGCTTATTTAGGCTTAAAATGGCGAAAGTTGAATTTTTGGAGTTTTGGGCCGGTAGTGGAATTTTTGATATTGGGGTCGGAATCCGATTTCGGAAGTTGAGGTAGGTCCGTAGTGTTGAATATGACTTGTGTACAAAATTTGGAGTTAATCGGACGTGGTTTGGTGATTTCGGCATCGGTTGTCAAATTTGGAGGTTTCAAGTTCATTAAGTTTGGATTGGAGAGTGATTTGTGTTTTTAGTGTTGGTTGATGTGATTTAAGGGCTCGAGTAAGTTCGTATGATGTATTAGGACTGGTTGGTATGTTTGGTTGAGGTCCCGGGGGCCTCGGGTGAGTTTCGGGTGCTTAATGGATTGGTTTGAGACTTATGCAATTTGTTGAAGCTGCTGCACCTGGTGTTTTCGCACCTGCATACTTGGGGCCGCAGTGCGGTGCCGCAGAAGTGGCCATGGAGCCGCAGAAGTGGATTTGGCCTTGTTTAGATGGGATCGCAGGTGCTGCAATGGTTCCGCAAAAGCGAATGCGTAGGAGCGGTAAGGGACTGCAGGTGCGGCCCAATGCTCGCAGATGCGGTCCCAGCCCATTTAAGTTGTTTTCGCACCAGCGATGGTTTTTCCGCAGGTGCGGGGCCACAGATGCGTGTAAGTGACTGCAAGTGCGGTTTAACTGGTAGATTAGGGGCCAAATCGAGGGTTTATGTCATTCTTCACCATTTGACTTTGAGAGCTTGGATTTGGCCGATAATTTGAAGGATTTTCAGAGGAAGCTATTGGGTATCGATTCCTTACTCGGTTTTGGCTATATTTCATTAATCTATTGTTGTTTTCTTTATTTAATCAAGGATTTTGAGTGAGAAAGTTGGGGGAAATGGGGAAAAGTTCCCCAATCAATTTTTTGAGTTTTGAGTGGGATTTAGACCTCGGATTTGGATAATTTTGGTATGAGTGAACTCGTGAGTGAATGTGTGTTCATAATTTGTGACTTTTACCCGATTCCAAGACGTGAGCTTGGGGAGGCTTTTTGGGCGTTTTTCTATTTGCTTGCCTTAGCTTTGATTTTGTTAGCTAGATTACTTTCTTGTAGCTATATTTATGTTACATAATTGGTTTTGGCTTGATTTGAGCCATTCGGAGTCGGATATTTGTGTAAGAGCATTATTACAGATTGATTTGAGCTTGGTTCGAGGTAAGTGGTTTGCCTAACCTTGTGTGAGGGAACACCCTTGGGATTTGATACTGTTTGATATATGAGCGTTGTATACGTGAGGTGACGAGTATGTACGCGGGCTAATTGTCCTAAAACTCCATTTCTCACTAAGTCTTAACCTGTTTTTCCTTGTTTGAACTACACTAGCATATGTAATACCTTGTTTAACTTAGAAAATCATGCCTACATGTTTTAACTCTCTATTTGAACTCTGTGCAGCATGTCTAGTAGAATTTCCTGTTTTCTTTGATGTGAATTTAGTCTAAACTGTAGATTTCCTTGTTGTTGTTGTTTATATTGGTTGAGCTACATATTTACTTTGGGACTACGGAACAGTATTCCGGGAGATTCCACAGCACTGCATATTTACTTTGGGACTACGGAACGGTATTCCGGGAGATCCCCCTGCACATTTACGTTTGGGACTACGGGACGGTGTACCAGGAGATCCCCTATTGCTATTACTGTGTTCTGTGCTGTTGGTTTTTATTGAACTCTATTCCTGTTAGATTTCCGTATTGAATTTATTGTAATACTTCTTTCTGTCTTATTTCATTTTATTTATACCAGTAGGGCCCTGACTTGATTACGTCACTACTCGACTGAGGTTAGGCTTGGCACTTACTAGGTACCGTTGTGGTGTACTCATACCCTTTCCTATACATGTTTTTCGTGTGCACATTCAGGTACCGCACATCGTCGCATTACCAGTGAGACGAGACGGCTGTATAGACTTCAAGGTATATCTGCCGCGTCCGCAGACCTCGGAGTCCCTATCTACTCTTCCTCATGTTAAACACTTCTTGTATTTCCTTCTTTGTTAGATTATGGAGTTTTGAAGCACTTTTTTCTTCTTTAGCTTGTGACTTATGACATTCCGGGTTTTGGGAGAGTGTATGTACTTATCAAAAATGATTATGGTATGTGCCGAGCGGCATCTCATTTCCTTGTTTAAATTTACCTGTTAGTTGATAGCTTTTATGTTTTTCGTTCCTTTTTTCGCAAATGTTAGGCTTACCTAGTCGTAGAGACTAGGTGTCGTCACGACAGTTCACGGAGGGAGAACCTGGGTCGTGATAAGTTGGTATTAGAGCTCTAGGTTCATAGGAGTCGTGAGTCACAAGCTGATTTATTAGAGTCACGCGGATCGGTACGGAGACGTCTGTACTTATCTTCGGCAGGCTATGGAACTGTTAGGAAAATTCCACTTCATTTAATTCCTTGTCGTGCGAGATTATTGACTTCGAAATTCTAAACTTCTGTCTTCTATTCTCTCACAGATGGTGAGGACACGTGCTACCGGAGATGACCAGGCACCCGCGCCCCCTGCTAGAGCCGCCAGAGGCTGGGGTCGGGGTAGAGGCCAAGGACGCACACGTGGTACAGCCAAAGCACCCGGGCGAGCTGCTACAGAGGAGCCACCAGTAGCTCCAGTCGGAGCACCAGTACCTGATACGCCTACTACTACTACTCCAGCTCTTCAGGAGACCCTTGCACAGTTCATGAGCATGTACAACTCTCTAGCTCAGGCAAGGTTGATTCTCCTTGCTGCAGCCATATCTCAGGTCGGGGGAGGAGCACAAACTCCCACTGCCCGCACCCCAGAGCAGCGGGTTTAGGTTGATCAGATCCTAGAGGTTATACCGATATCGCCTATAGTCCCAGCTCAGCCCGAGGGTAGGGCAGCAGTTTTAGAGGAGGAGCAGCGGAGGCTCGATAGGTACAAGAAGTATGACCCTCCTACATTCAGCGGCCTAGTATCAGCGGATTCTCAGGGATTACTGGAGGAGTGCCACCGTATCCTCCACACTATGGGCATCACAGAGTCGAGTGGGTTTTCTTTCACTGTCTTTCAACTTCGAGGAGCAACCTATGAGTTGGACAATCCGGTTGAGGCAGCTTCCCCTACATGGACTCAATTCTCGGACATGTTTTTAAGATAGTATATACCTCAGAGCCTCAGGGATGCATGACGCACGTATTTTGAGCAGTTGTGCCAGGGTACCATGACTGTTTCAGAGTATGCAGTCCGTTTCAGTGACTTGGCTAAACATGCACCGGCCTTGGTTTCTACAGTTCGAGAGAGGGTTCGCTGGTTTATTGAGGGGCTCATTCTCAGCATCGGGATTAGCATGGCCCGGGAGTTAGATATGGATATTGCGTATCATCAAGTGGTGAGTATTGCTAGGAGAGTGGAGGGCATGCTTGCTCGGGATAGGGAGGAGAGAAAGGCCAAGAGGTCTCGAGAGTCGGGCCATTATTTTGCTACCTGTGCCTTAGCTGCAGTTCGTCATGGTAGGGGTTATGGAAGTCGCCCCGTTCATTCAGCTCTACTATCCGCCAATGGTATTCCAGCTCCTCCAAGACCTCAGGAGCCTTATTGTGCAACTCTAGTATCTAGTGTGCCTCCTGCATGGGGTGCCATCAGCGGTCAGTCCAGCAGACCTGGCCCGAGCCAGTTGCAGTCGCCACGTCCTCCTAGAGCTTGTTTTGAGTGTGGGGACAACCGGCATATGGTGAGGGATTGCCCCAGACTTAGGAGGGGTGCACCTCCACAGACTTCTCAGCCACAACAAGCTCCACCAGGTCCTCAGACTATGATTATAGCACCAGCTACCACCCCACCTGCTCAGCCAGGCCGAAGTGGAGGTTGGGGTGGTAGAGGTCACCCTATAGGGGGAGGCCAGGCCAGATACTATGCCCTTCCTGCTCGTGCAGAGGCTTTTGCTTCTGATTCTATCATTACAGGTATTTTTCTAGTCTGTCACAGAGATACATCGGTTCTATTTGATCCAGGCTCCACGTATTCCTATGTGTCCTCTTATTTTGCCCCGCATTTGGGCGTATCTCGGGATTCTTTAAGTTCCCCTATTTATGTCTCTACTCCTGTGGGAGATTCTCTTATTGTGGACCGCGTGTATCGGTCGTGTTTGATTACTATTAGTGGTTTTAAGACTAGAGCCGATTTATTATTGCTCAACATGGTAGATTTTGATGTTATCTTGGGCATGGACTGGTTGTTGCCCCATTATGCTATTCTTGATTGTCACGCCAAAACCATGATGCTGGCTATGCTAGGTTTACCGCGATTAGAGTGGAGGGGTACCTTAGATTACACTCCTAGTAGAGTTATTTCATTTCTTAAAGCTCAGTGAATGGTTGAGAAGGGGTGTGACGCGTATCTAGCTTATGTGAAAGATGTCAGTATTGATACCCCTATAGTTGATTCAGTCCCAGTAGTGAGGGATTTCCCTAATGTGATTCCAGCTGATCTTCCGGGCATGCCGCCCGATAGAGATATTGATTTTGGCATTGATTTGTTGCCGGGAACTCAGCCCATCTCTATTCCTCCTTATCGTATGGACTCTCCTGAGTTGAAGAAGTTGAAGGAACAGTTACAAGAATTTCTTGATAAGGGTTTCATTCGGCCCAGTGTGTCACCTTAGGGGTGCTCCTATCTTGTTTGTGAAGAAAAATGATGGTTCTATGCGTATGTGCGTTGATTATCGCCAGTTGAACAAAGTTACAATGAAGAACCGGTATCCTTTGCCTCGTATTGATGACCTATTTGATCAGTTACAGGGTGCCCGAGTGTTTTCCAAGATTGATTTGCATTCAGGTTATAATCGGTTGAGGATTCGGGAGCCAGATGTCTCGAAAACTGCTTTCAGGACTCGGTATGGTCATTAAGAGTTCCTTGTGATGTCATTTGGGCGGACCAACGCCCCAGCAGCATATATACATTTGATGCATAGTGTATTTTGGCCTTATCTTGACTCGTTGGTCATTGTCATTATTGATGACATTCTGGTGTACTCCTGGAGTCGGGAAGATCATGAGTAGCACCTGAGGACTGTGCTTCAGACCTTGAGAGAGAAGAAATTATACGCAAAGTTCTCAAAATGTGAGTTCTAGTTGGATTCAGTGGTGTTTTTGGGTCACGTAGTATCGAGTGAAAGGATCAAGGTGGATCCGAAGAAGGTGGAAGTAGTGTAGAGTTGGCCCAAGCCATCCTCAGCTACAGAGATCCGGAGCTTTCTTGATTTGGCGGTTATTACCGTCGATTTGTTGAGGGATTCTCGTCTATTGCAGCACCTATGACCAGGCTGACCTAGAAGGGTTCTCCGTTCAGGTGGACGGAAGAGTGTAAGGAGAGCTTTTAGAAGCTCAAGACAGCTTTGACTACAACCCAGTATTGGTATTGCCTTCAGGTTCGGGGTCTTATACAGTTTATTATGATGCGTCACGAGTTGGCCTTAGTACAGTGTTGATGCAGGACCGTAGGGTGATTGCCTACGCGTCCAGACAGCTGAAGGTGCATGAAAAGAACTATCCTATCCACGACCTTGAGCTAGCAGTTATTGTTCATGCCTTGAAGATCTGGAGGCACTATTTGTACGGTGTCCCTTGTGATCTATACTGATCACCGAAGTTTGCAGCATATATTCAAGTAGAAGGATCTTCATTTGCGTCAAAGGAGGTGGTTAAATCTGCTTAAGGATTATGATATCACTATTTTGTACCACCCGGGGAAGGCCAATGTGGTGGTTGATGCTTTGAGTCGCTGGGCAGAGAGTTTGGGGAGTTTGGCTTATCTACCAGCAGCAGAGAGGCCCATGGCGTTGAATGTTCAGGACTTAGCCAACCAGTTCGTGAGATTGGATATTTTTGAACCTAGTCGAGTATTGGCTTGTATGGTCTCCCGGTCTTCTCTTTATGATCGTATCAGGGAGCGTCAGTATGATGACCCCCATCTGCTTGTCCTTAAGGACACGGTCCAGCACGGTGATGCTAAGGAGGTCACTATTAGGGATGATGGTGCTTTGAGGATACAGGGCAGGCTATGTGTGCCTAATGTGGACGATTTACGTGACTTGATTCTTCAGGAGGCTCATAGCTCGCGCTACTCTATCTATCCGACTGCCGCGAAGATGTATCAAGACTTGAGGCAGCATTATTGGTGGAGGAGGATGAAGAAAGATATAGTGGAGTATGTTGCTCGGTGCCTAAATTGTTAGCAGGTGAAGTATGAGTATCATCGACCGGGTGGGTTGCTTCAGAAGTTAGAGATTTCAGAGTGGAAATGGGAGCGAATCACTATGGATTTCGTTGTTGGACTCCCACGGACTCAACGGAAGTTTGATACGGTTTGGGTGATTGTGAATAGGCTGACAAAGTCAGCTCACTTCCTTCCTGTGATGACTACCTATTCTTCTGAGCAGCTGGCTCAAGTTTATATCTGTGAGATTGTCAGACTTTATGGCATGCCGGCATCTATCATCTCTGACCTGGATATGTAGTTTACATCACGATTCTGGAGATACGTACAGCATGAGTTGGGTACTCGGGTGGAGTTGAGCACAACATTTTACCCTCAGACAGACGGGCAGTCCGAGCGCATTATTCAGATTCTTGAGGATATGCTCTGTGGGTGTGTGATGAAGTTTGGAGGTTCTTGGGATCAGTTCCTGCCACTTGAGGAGTTTGCCTACAACAACAGTTATCAGTCCAACATTCAGATGGCATCGTATGAGGCTCTGTATGGTAGGCGGTGTCGGTCCCCAATGGGTTGGTTCGAGTCGGGCGAGGCTAGATTATTAGGCACAGACTTGGTTCAGGATGCCTTGGAGAAGGTTAAGGTGATTCAGGATAGACTTCGCACAGCCCAGTCCAAACAAAAGAATTATGCAAACCGGAAGGTTCGCGATGTTTCATTTATGGTTGGAGAACAGGTCTTACTTCGGGTTTCGCCTATGAAGGGTGTTATCAGGTTTGGAAAGAGGGGTAAGCTGAGCCCGAGGTTTATTGGCCTCTTTGAGGTGTTGCGGCGTGTTGGGAGGTTGCTTATGAGCTTACCTTACCTCCCAGCCTAGCAGGAGTTCATCCGATATTTCATGTTTCGATGCTCCGGAGATATCATGGTGATCCGTCTAACGTGTTGGATTTCAGCTCAGTCTAGTTGGACAAGAATCTATCTTATATTGAGGAGCCAGTGGCTATTTACAGGCAAGTTCGAAAGCTGAGGTCAAAGAACATTGCATCAGTAAAGGTTCAGTGGCGGGGTCAGCCGGTCGAGGAGGCGACTTGGGAGACCAAGCAGGATATGCGCAGCCGTTATCCTCATCTTTTCACCACTTCAGGTATGTCTCTATGCTCGTTCGATGACGAACGATTGTTTTAAGAGGGAGAGGATGTAATGACCCGACCGGTCATTTTGAGAGTTAGAGCCCCGATCCCCTATTAACTGCTTTCCCAATATCTTTTTCTGCTATTGTGACTTGCCGGGAAGATTCATTTTGAGTCTGGGAGTGTTTTGGGACACTTAGTCCCTAAATGGAAGCTTAAGTCTTAGAATTTGGACCGTAGTTAGAACTATGTAAAGACGACTCTAGAATGGAATTCCATTGATTCCGTTAGCTCCGTTGAGTGATTTTGGGCTTAGAGTCGTGTCCAGATTGTGTTTTTGAGGTCCGTAGCTTATTTAGGCTTGAAATGGCAAAAGTTGAATTTTTCGAGTTTTGGGCTGGTAGTGGAATTTTTTATATCGGGGTCAGAATCCGATTCCGGAAGTTGGGGTAGGTCCGTAGTGTTAAATATGTCTTGTGTGCAAAATTTGGGGTCGATCGGACGTGGTTTAGTTGATTTCAGCATCGGTTGTCGAATTTGGAAGTTTCAAGTTCATTAAGTTTGGATTGGAGGGTGATTTGTGTTTTTAGCGTTGGTTGATGTGATTTGAGGGCTCGACTAAGTTCGTATGATGTTTTAGGATTGGTTGGTATGTTTGGTTGAGGTCCCGGGGGCCTCGGGTAAGTTTCGGGTGCTTAACGGATTGATATGAGACTTATGCAATTTGTTGAAGCTGCTGCACCTAGTGTTTTCGCACCTGCGCACTTGGGGCCGCAGCGCGGTGCCGCAGAAGCGGCCATGGAGCCACAGAAGCAGATTTGACCTTGTTTAGCTGGGATTGCATGTGCGGCAATAGTTCCACAGAAGCGGATGCGCATGAGTGGTAGGGGACCGTAGGAGCGGGCTCGCAGGTGCAGCCCAATGCTCGTAGTTGCGGTCCCAGCCCATTTAAGTTGTTTTCGCACCTGCGATGGTTTTCCGCAGTGCGGGTCTGCAGTTTTTGGGTCACCTTTTAACTTATACCCATTTTGTAAAAAAATTTGCAAGCATACCCACTTTTATGGTAACTTCAGACAGACGGGCCTAAAGTAGCAAAGGCAATCACGCAAACTTCAGTTCATAGTGCAATGGCAAACTTTAATTCAATAAAACTACAACATGTTTTGGATGAAGCTTTTGTTTTGTAATTGCTGAACTTCAGCATTCTAGGAGCTGAAAGTTTGTTTAATATTTGCTGAACTTCAGCATTATAGGAGCTGAAATTTGTTTAGTATTTGCCGAACTTCAGCATTCTAGGAGCTGAAATTTGTTTTGTATTTGCTGAACTTCAGCATTCTAGGAGCTGAAGTTTTTGTTTGTATTTGCTGAACGTCAGCCTGATTATTTTGTAATTAAAACAAAAATATGTGTACTGTGATATAAATTTACGAGTATCTTGTGCTAATTCATTGCCTAGGCAAAAAATGCATCCACCTAACTAGAAACAAAGGAGACGAAGTGCAAAAACGATGCATCAACAGATTAACATGCAGCTAGAGCAGAAAACAATGAAAGAATCTGCCTATTTCTTGCTCTATTCACAAAATGCCTCTTCTATTGAAAGCTTGGAGGTGAGCGGCAATTGAGTGGAAAATCTTGAGAAGAAGAAAACGAGGAGGAGAAGGAGGAGGAGAAAGAGGCCTGAAGTCGTTTAAAAAGTGGGTACAAGTTAAAACTTTTTAAAAAAGTGGGTATAAATTAAATGGGGGCGATCAAATAGAGCGCCTCATGCAATTTTTACTTTTTGAACGAAATTCGAAATTTGAAATATGATTAAACCCACGTGCACACCATTAAAATTTGAAATCTGATTGAACTCACGTCACGTGCTCACCATTAAACTTTTTTCTCATTTTCCAAAATTTTTAAATTTTCAGTTATGAAAAATTTCATTTTGGTTATAAAGTACCGCCCAAATCCATTTTGAAAATTTGCCAATGTGCCTATCTCTACGCTATCTTTCTTCTCATTTCCCCCCCACAAAGCAGAGTGAAGCCTCAACAAGAATCCTAACATAAACCCAGTAGATTTTCAAGGTAATTTCTTGCTCAGAATATCTCAATTTCATTTTGGAAATATGAAATTTATTCATTTGCTATCAAATGGATCTGCTGATGGAAATTTTGTTTTTTTTTTTAAAAACTAACATTCATTTGTTTGGGAATAAAATTGGTCTGAGTAGAGCGGAATAGATAGATGATTCTCATTAATCGCTAATTTGCGGTTAAAATGTAGTTAATCGAGTAATTTGATAATATCTTTTTTGGTTTAATACTAGAGTTGAAGATTTAGTAAGAATGGCGGAGGGCAGAGACAGATTAACTAGGCTGGAAGATCCAATATACGTCTACAGTCGTCGACGGAGGTCAATTGGCAGAGGCGGCATTGAGATCTTTGAGGATGAATCAGAAGCGAGCACTGCCGTAGTTCCCCTACGGACTACACCGACGACGGTAAGAACGTCCGGCGGCGGTCGTGGGCGAAATTTGCGTAGAACTCCTGCCAGGGCGATTGGTAGTCAGAACATTTCGCCGGGAGGCCGGGGACGATGGCGCGGGCGTCGCAGTGTACTTCCTTCTTGGTATCCAAGAACTCCTCTCCGTGACATCACTTCTATTGTCAGGGTAACTGCTTAGTTCACTCTATAATGTTTTTTCAGTTTGTTGAGCAGAATCTTGATTTGCAATTCATACCTAATTTCTAGTTTGTTTGTTTGTCTGTTTTGTGAGATCTAATTTTAGTGGGGCAAGTCTGTTTCCAGTTAAAGCTTTTCGCAACTTGTTTGCAATAGCCTTTGTGATGTCTATGCTTAATATAGGAAGTTTTACTTGTTTCACTTGTTCAGTATGTCTGGTAAAAATCTGTCACTATAGTAGGTTTGCGATTGTCAATGGAAGTTATGCTTCCATTTCGCTCTATATTACTGACATGAATAGTGTTCTGTAACCAAGTTGAATTAGGGCTAAACATTCCTAAAAGAATTTATTTCACTGATCATTGTGAACAAGTACATGAGCTATATAAAAAGTTATATTATGTGCAAACATTTAAGATATCCTTTTACCTTCTACATAAATATGTTTATGAGAGAGGTACGAGTATGATTGGTATATATAGCCCAGGGACCTGTTGATAAATCACTCTGAACATGGTCAAGTGGGAATCCATAAGGGAAATGATGGATTAAGAACAGAGGTTCATTATCATTGAGAGTGGTGGATGCAAGACAAACATAGATTCCATCAATAAAACAATAAACCCTATGACCTTCAACACAGACAAAGAATATGTCCTCCATAACATATACTTTCTCTGTTTCAGTTTATGTGAACATGTTTGACTGGACACGAAGTTAAAGAAAAAATGTATACTTTTGGAATTTGTGGTCCTAAACAAGTCAAAATGGGGCCCAGAGTATTTGTGTGGTTGTAAAAGCTTCTCATTAAGGGTAGAATTGGAAGTTTGAGCTAAATTGTTTCCAAATTTAGAAAGGGGTCATTCTTTTTGGAATGGACCAAAAAGGAAATAGGTTCACATAAACTGGAACGAAGAAAGTAGTTGGCTTAATCAAAGAACAGTAAAATCAGGATTTTTATGCCATAGAGAGGTACTGAAATGTGAGGGTAAGGAAGGGAGAACGAATCAAACATTTAAGCTGTGATGGAATAGGATAGAGGAAGAATGAAGATAGGGACCGAGGCTAATCTGATACCATGAAATAAGGCACATTTTATACATAAAGTGAGTATATTCTTGTATAGAGATTAAGCAAACCTTAGCTATAAGAACTTATACAAAATTTATCAATTGCCTCCTAAAAAATTTTGTCTCTTTTTTGTTCCTTTTCAGTTATCTATGAATTATACAGGCCCAGCATCTTTTACTAACTCAACTGGTCAGCTACCCAACTTAAAGAGACGAAATAAGATCAATGTCTTTAGCTGCCTAATGCTTTCAATTCAAATTTCCTATGATAACTTTGCAATTAGAAAATAGAAAGAGACCGGATAAATTCATTGCTCCTCTTAAGAAAGCTTTTAAATGCTTGTGGCCTAATGTTATTATTCCAGTTAAGAGTCTTAAAAATCTTGATATATGGTAGCATCTAGTTGTACTGCACAAGTGCTATGAGCTCAACTCGAGCTCAGCTCTATGAGCTCTCCCAGTGTTTTTATATGCTAGAAACTATTAGACTGGACTTCAATGTTTTGTTACATCCCAACATAGCTGAATGTCCACAAATTAAATTTTAGTTATATAGTTCTAATGAAAGAAATCCTTGGCATCATGTCAATTGGATGAGCCTGATTGTAATTGGATTCCTCCATAGGCTATTGAAAGAACAAGAGCTCGCTTGAGAGAAAGTGAAAGCGAACAACTTGAGAGGCTTCTACCCCAGGAACATACTGATCTTGATCCTTCTGAATCTACATCAGGTGCTCAACTTGAGCACAAGAATCCTATGATTACTCCACGTCCAAAAGTCAGAAGCAGGTATCATCCCAAATCTGTTGGTAAAGTGCCAAAGATATTGCTTGATATCACCAATCAAAAAAGTTCTGAAGACACTGATTGCCTCACACCACAAAGAAAGTTGCTGAACTCAATTGACACTGCTGAGAAAGCTGTGATGGACGAACTGCATAAAATGAAGAGGGCTCCTAGTGCTAGGAAAGAAGAGAGGGAAAAAAGAGTGAAAACTTTAATGTCCATGCGCTGATTTTCCATCTGATGTCCAACTCAATCAAGGTTGAGGCAAACAGGCTTTGAAATTTTGGAGGAAAGGAGAAAGTGCAGCTGACCGGCCAGGTAAAGACGATCATCTTCTGATGATCAAGCTATTAGTTGAATCAGGATATCGCTGATATCTTTCTGATCCTTATTAGTAACTGGAGTTAAAACTGTACCTTGTGGAATTGATTTTCACGCATTTGTATTTCATCATTAGCTGGAGATATGCGTTTGAATATGTACATAATGGCTAACATTGGAATCATACATGAGTTCTGTTTAGTGTTTTAATAAGCTGATGCAGTTCTGTTTTCTGTGCACTTCTTTTATACCCCCCACAAATAGGATCATAATTAACACAATAATACTACCATCTGCTGGAACAAACATTAATAAATTGACTGGATAACGACTAAAATAATGCTGGACAGGATCCTATATCTTAATTTGACTTAAACCTTTGTTCTGTGCATCTTAAGGTGTCAGTTTGATGCTGCACATTTGAAGGCCCCATTGGCCACTTATCTCACAATCTGTTTGCATGCATTGATTATTTGAGGACCTTGGAGCAGTTGTATTGTATTCATGATTTTCTCATTTTCTACGTCCAATTTAATGTGCCATTGCCAGTATTTAGTGATTAAATAGTTGTTCAGTATTGAAATCCTGAGACAAGCTTAATTCCACCATACTTATATCGTATTTGTTTCATTTGTGTGAATGGAGGTGGTACTAGAGAGGAATTGACTGTGGTGCTTGGTCGCAAACTCACAGCTCTAGTCGGTATCCACTCCCTTTTCAACGAACCCATATGCGACAGTGAGATTTCCCTGTCATTGTTAGAGGAAAAAGATTTTGGTAGGGAGTGTTAGAGTCCTTAGTGGTGCGATTCTGAATTAGTCAGGACCCAATGTGGATGCGGGACACCAGGTGAAAAAGAAAAAAGAGAAAGAAAATACCCCTCTTAGATATTGTATAGGTAGTAGGAGGCCAATTCTGTGTTGGTTCCTTCAATATTAAACAATCAGTTCTAACTTTAGCATGGAAATGGTTATACCTATAGTTTTCCGAACTATTATTTCTGACAAATAAATACAGAAATTTTACCAACTACATCTTAATAGTATTATTTTTCCGTTTCATATTATTTCCTTTCCAATTGTATACCTATATATACTGTGTAACTCTAAGTATTTTTGTCTGAATACTCATCTTTTCTCTAGCTCTGATCGTTTTCTTTTCCTCATCTTTTTGTTGCAATTGAAGAAGTGGGAAATTAAAGTAGCACCTTTGAATTTTTGTACCATCTACCAACTACATCCTAACATCTTTTTCATTCACATTTTTTACTTTATCAATAAGTGCCTAGCTACATATCTACTCCCTCCGTCTAGGGTTGTATTTTTCTATTACACGCCCCTTAAGAAATATTAATTAGAAAAAGGATTGGAATTCTACCCTTATTTATGTCATAAGATATATCTCTCTTAATTGAATATTTATTCTATTTATGTGTTATCTCCATCTTCAAGAACAATTATTACTAAGGGTAAAAAAGGAAAAAAATAATCAGTTTTGTCTTGAACTTCTAAAACGACAAATAATTTGAGATAACTATTTTTAATAACCACGACTGTTAATATGAGACGGAGTGAGTACTATCATCTGACTCTTTACCTTCTTCTCTCATCATTTGGAATATATATAATTTTATTGTTTGACTTTGTATTAGGATGTCATATGCTTAGAAATCTAGATCACCTAATCTCTTCTAGATGGAATCAATAGTCTTTACTCTCTACCATGAGTCCACGACTATTGGGAAAAACCAGGTGATCTTGAAAAGGACAACACAACTTAATCTTTCCAAAATGGAAATGGGATAAAACTAATTTTCATGAATTGTCATCCAAATGGATGCATGAATCTCCCTACACTAAAACAACTTGCCCATACAAGAACTTTGACTTTAATTTTGTTTTACTAATAATTACCATTTCTCTCAGATTGAACATAGTTTATAGAGTCAAATAACATGGGCTATATTTATTTTTCATTATCTTTGTTTATAAAGGGATTGTACTTAATAATTAGAATTAGAACCCTGTATGTAAGTGGTGTAAAGTTTACTTGTAACAACTAAACTTTAACTCCAATACCATATCAATGTATCTCAATTATTAGCTACAAAAAGAATTTTCTTGTTCTATTTTTGCATTTGTTTTGGATAAATGGTGAATTTTCAAATTCACCATCTCCTTTCCTTTCCACTACTACCCAAATTCTCAGACATGGTCAATTCTCTTGATGATTACCTAAATTAATTAAAATTAGTGAAGAAAACAAGATCAAAAGAAGAAAGAGACTAACTAATAGCAGTACTTTTTATCATTTTACTGTAACTCCTTTTTATCTATATACACAACACTATCAAAAGGATTGGTCCTGGAAGTGGAACAGAAAAAAGTTTAAAAAAAAAAAAAAACAGAAATATTTGGGAAAATTTAAGTCAAGAAAGATTATAGAAGGTTAAGTCGCTAATTAAGAGTTTCTCCTATTCTTGTCGAGGGCGAGCCAGCCAGAGAGAGCTGAGAGCTCGAAGCCGATGAAAATACTCGCCGATTGCCAGAAAACACCTCGCGGCTTGACGAGTAGTCAAGAGTTGATGCAGCCGATGAATCATTTGGTGCCTCAGATTGTCGGCCTGTAAGAGAAAATAATTACAACGGCTAGCCAATAAACATATATTATACACGAAGTATACATATAGTATACATGACTATTTTTCAGGTGGGCGATTATTTAAGTTAATTTCTATTTTCCTTTCTCATTTGATACATAATTACTACTCCTATAATACTTCAAAGTCAAGTTCCATTACCTTGATTTAAATGCGAAAGACAATTTATCACAAAATTAAATAAAAACAAATCAGAAAAAATAGGGAAAAGTAGCCATCAAGTGATCTTTAAGAGTATGATATGGTGGTAAGTCCCAAAGTTTCTATATTGAGGATATAATTGATGTAATAATACAAGAAATCAGAAATGTGTGGATTTCTTTCTCTCTCATTCTGTCAAGGCAACTTAGGAGTTATGGTGTATGGTCTGAAACTCTGAATTGTCTATGACTTATGACATCATAAAAATATGGGCCTATAATTATTTATGATAGAGATATTCTTCAGCTCCCCCAACACACACACACACACAGTTGTTTGTTAGTATCATTTGTACAAGTTTGTTAGGAGTATGTTTCTTTATCTTTCCTTTAGGCATCCGATATTTTAAAAATAACTGGTCGATTAATTCAAATTCACATTGGATATCAAATTCATAATTAAAAAATTAGAATTAATATACCTGTCTAAGGAAGCCTTCAACAGTAGAGAGTTTGTTCATGGCAAGAGCCATTTGGCCCATATAATTGGCCATATTCTGTGGGCAAGCCAATGCATCAGAGGCAATTGTGTCTGATAGAGACTGATTTAGAGATTCCAATCCTTGTGAGAGAGCATCCTCAGCTTCTTGTGTTGATTGTTGTAATCCACATATTCCCATTAGTTGGTTTTCTGTTAATGGCTCAATCTGACTAAGTATAATCTGCTCAAATTAACATTTGTTTATAAAAACACCAAAACCAAATTAGTTGTACGTCCTTTAAAGTGAAACTGGTTATCTGAAAAACAAAAATAAGCAACTTGCTATAACAAGTTAAATTGCTTTGACTCATAAAGTACAAAAACAAGATTAATTAGCTAATCCAAATAAAAACCTCCATAACGATATCAAAATGACTGTAATTAACAAAAACAAATAGTGAGGTAGTTGAGATAAAATATAAAGTACGAGAGTCATTTTGTTTCTTTTAGGAGTACCAACTAAAGTTAATACATCTAGAAGAAAGCATGACTGATTCTTTGCGTCAATGAAAGAGAGATAAAGGACAGCATACGTCATTGGATAGCCGTGCAAAGAACATCAATAACCCCTCCCCCTCTCCCCTACCCCCCCCTCCCCCCAAGAAAAATTCCCCACCCACCCCCTCCCAAAGAAAAAATGCCAAATAGCTCTTCCCAAATAAACTTGACTACTTTTTTTTAGACAATAGCCTTGTTTAGGTATTTGCTATTTCTCGCCGACACAACTATTGAGTAACTCTTTATACGAAACTTCAAACGTGAAACTTATTTGTAGGAAAATAAAATTTATATGTAATAAAGAATATACCTATATGAGGAAGAAACATGAAAGAAATTAAGAACGAGTAAAGATAGTAAGAGACATACATGGCTTTATAGTTGAGTAGGGAATAATACCTAACAGGATTCTATAAGGGAAAGTTTTTGAGATCTCTCTCATAATATTACACAAAAGTCACAGAACATCATGAGATGTTCGCACAAGTGCACCCACAGGTTATTACATCATTGAATAAATTAAATTGTTGTATTTCTGGTGAGGTATCTCATGATATATGTCCCTCCACGTTCTTACTCCTAATTCACCATTTTCTATTCCTTCTCCAAACAAACTGGATACATAATTAATCACATGTTCACTAGCTCAAAACCAGACTTGACAAGGGAAAAACAGAAAATTAAAAGGAAACACATACACACACATATAACGCAAACTAGGGTTTGCATGCATGATTCTATAATAATCAGATGGTGATGTACCGATACACTTTGCTATAATTTTGTATACTGACAATGTATATTACTTAAACTTTTTACCAAAAGTATGATTTTCTATGTATATATATATTTTTTTATAATCAGTGAATTTTAATAAGTTAATTTAGAGGTCTGCATACGTACTTTGAGAAGCTCGGATGGCCGGAAATCTCCCATCCACAAGAAACAACGTTCAGCTGGAGTCTTCCATAAGCCAGAAACGAGATGAAAGACATCAGATTTTGAAAGCATGCATTTGAGGTTCATAATCTCGTCATAATGTGTTACACAATTTTCGACGTAGATACGAAGTTCGTTCTCCTGCAAATGCTCCTGTATTGCATTCCTAAGCTCGCACAATAGACGATGGTGTTCCTCCAGCCATCTTGCGTACTCCAACTCGAAAATTGCAGCATCTATATTCATGCAAAAAAATTTACTCTAACTTATGTATAATGATACTGAAATGAAAATTTTATACATAAGCTACTTCCATAGTTTATGTATGTGACTCTTTTGTCTTTTTGGTTTTGTTTCAAGAAAGAATGACTCCTTTCTAAATTTGAAAATAATTTATGGTTTACACTGTGTAGAAGTTGTTACAGCTACTCAAATGTTATAAGTAGTGGTATATTTTAAGATTATAAGTTTTAAAGTTTTATAGTCAACCATACAAATATTATGACTTGTTTAATACTACAAGTTTCAAAGTTCTTTATATTTTTATTCTTGAACTTTTGTGCCAATCAAATAGGATCATATAAAATATAACAGAACGCTTATTTTTCTTATTTTATAGGTAACTAATTAATGCTACTTATTATGAGCCGTTACATGCAATTATTTTTTAAATAATCAGATAAGATAACGTATAATTCTTGTACAGGATTAGTGTATAAAAGCCAAACTCCAATATACAAAGTGATCTGAAATAGGATTAGTACCTGAGCTGATATTGGCCATATTAACTGCAAGGCCTTGTTCTCCTGCTTGAGGAGCATTTCCCCCAACATAAAATCCCTTGACAATGCAATAATTTTTTTTCTTCAGACATTATAAATTACTGAAGATTACTTATTTAGTAAAATCTTAAGAATTAGTTGAGCTGGGAAGAGAAATGTAATTACTTGAGATCTGGCCCTTTGTATTTCTTGCTCTAATTGTGCGAGTCTTATTCTACTTGACTCTAGCTGTTGAACATAAGCCTGTAACGGAACAGTTAGAATGAAAACAAAGTTACCATAAAATAATTTTCAAGCATGATGTCATTGTTTCAACATTAATAACACTAATAACTACAAGTAAAAGAATGATAATGAGTACCTTTTTCCTAAGTCTGCTTTTCCTAGCTGCCTCTCTATTCTGAGCAAGTCTCCTTAATGTCTGCAACAAAAAGAGTAAATTCACATTATTATTAAGATAATTTATAGTATGAAATAAAGTGGGACTAGTAACATGAAAAATAAAACAGATTACCTTGGCCGTAAGTAATTAAATTACATTGATAATAATATAATATGATCAGAAATTAAATCCCACGTACCTTGGGGTCTGGTGTTTTGGGTGCATCTTGCTCTGAACTTGAAGTTGGACCCTTCCGAATTCCCTCTCGCTGAGACCACATTTGAAACCAGAAAGGATTTTTAGGTAAAAACAATATTAAGGAAAAAGAAAATTAGACATAAATTATCAAGGTGAAAGTGATATAAAACCTTACTTATAAAAGTAGGTTTTGGAAAATGAGAAATGATACCTTAGCAGTTTTGGGTGGTTCAGGTCCAGAAGCAGAAGGAACAACATCAGTTTTAGCCATGGACGGCTGAGATGATTTCTTGGAACCACTTGTTGCTTGAGAAACTAATCCATTATTTGCCTACCAAACAAATAGATGACAAAGTCCGTTTTAGGTTAATTCAAAACCCAAGTAGTTAACATCAAGAAAATGAAACATTTTAACGGTCTTAATTTCTAACTATACATATATATATATGTTATCCTTATTTTTATTGGATAATACTTGATATTGTAAATATTTTTTACATTATCAGTGTAAACTTTATTATGAAAAGTGGATTTAAATTAATATACACTAATGATGTAAAGATTCTTTTGGATTATAGTGAATTTTAACATTTGATGGTAGGTCAATTACCATATTTATTAAATTACAAATTAATGTTTATCAAGAGATTTACTTCTATAATTATCTAATAAATGGCCTGATTATAAGTTCATATAGAAAAATTATCACATGAAAAGTTAATTACCTATTGGTGTAAGCCAACTAATTAACCTAATAGTGTAACACGTGAGTGTAGGGAACTTAAACTCTTAATTCTCAATATACCTTAGTTGAGGAAGGCTCGATATGCATTGGTTGTGATGGAAAAATGTTGAGAGTTGGTGGCCTCATCCCAGAATTTTCTGCAAATAATTTCACAGATAAAGAAATGAAGTCCTTTAATTTGTATATATGTCTAAAAAAGAGATCCTTTTGTCTTTCTGACATGTCATGCATTTTTGAGCTTATTGTAAACATACAGATCTACAGAAGAAAATAAAAAGGACAAATGGAACACAGTAAAAGCTTGCGAAAAAAAGAGGAAACACAAAATCTTTTCATTCGTACAGTAAGGGTAAAAATCTTTATTTGTTGAAAACAAAAAAAAAATTTGTAAGAGGATCTGGTCAAAGTAAGTACTATATATCAGATTTTAATTTGCGAAACATGCTTTTCTCATGACTAAAAGCAACTGATTCCCTAGAGAGAATCTCAACAGAACAAACCTAAAATTAAATAGAAAAGAAAAAAAGCTAAGTCATTTACTATTAATCAGAGAAAAATAAATTTGGATAATAATATAGTAGAAAAAATAAAGAAAGCTCACGTCTTTGATCTTGGATTGAAGAAGGCTCTTGTCCATCAAGATAAAGAAAAAGTGCTTGATCTAGTTCTCCCAAATCATAAGCTCCACTATTATCTTTGTTTCTGCTCATAACAAAAAAAGATTTTGAATTACACAAAACAAAAACAAAAAATAAAGAAATGAAAAGATGGGTTTTTTTTTTTGTTACATGAAATTTCCAGGATTTGATGAAGAAGATGACTGCTGCTGTAACAGACCAAAAGAAATCTGATTACTATTATTTTGAAGTTGGTGCTGATCATGTTGCTGCTGAGGACTATGAAAAAACTGTTGTTGGCTACCAAAAGAAATTTGACTATTATTATTATTTAGTAAAAGGTCGTCATTGTTTTTGTTAGAGGAAGCCATGAAATGAACTCCAATAAAAAGCTTATTTTCTTCTTCTGTTGAATAAGATCCTTGAAATCCCATTTATAGAGCTATTCTTGGACTTCAACAATCACCATAATTGATTCATATAAAAATATAACTAAAGAGAGGCATATATAGCTCGAGTCGGTGTAACGTTTGAGGTTTTGATCTTTGAGGATAAGGAAATGAAGCAAAAGACAAAGCTATTTTAAGCACTAGAGAAGAAGAAGAAGAAGAAAAAAAAGGTTCAACACTTGTTTCTTTTTTCTTTTAAATAAATTCCACTCGGCGAAACTACAAAAATAAATTGCAGAAACTATATCTCACTTAGGGTCTAAAGAAACCGCTTTTGAGCTTCCTTGTACTACCATCTCACTCAGTCTTGCTTCTTGAATTGACATTATAGTCCTCCTTCTTATTCATTATTGCCATTGACATTTTTTCAACGGTGGTGTCCGCGTACAAAGGCAGACCTAGAAATTTAATGTAACAGAGGCACAATATTCAATTCAATCAGTGGCCCCTAAAGATTTTTAGCGTTAAAAGTACGAATTGATTTAAATTAACCATTTTTATGGTATAGACATATACATATACAAGATTTTTGCCGAAATTTACGAGGTCCGGTAACCCTTCAACCTAAGTCATAGGTCTGCCCCCCGTCCGCATAGTTTACGCGAACATACTATTTTATCAGGTATTTGATACCCCCGTCAGCACAAATATTAAGACTTAATAGTAATTCTATTTATCAAAACTTAAATAGATGGAAAGAAAGCGCAATATTTTTTTACCTCCCACTCAAGTACTAGAAATTGACATTATTGACATTTTTTCATGCGGTTATTTTCGAGGAGATAATTAGAACGTTTTATTTGAGTTTTGACTATATTTTTACTTAAAATTAAATCAGACAAATTATGTTGATATATTATTAAATATATAAACCGAATTAAGAAATTAAAATCAGTTGAATGTCACTCCAAATTCAAATTTGTTTCATTAGATTAAAATAAATCATTTGAATGTCAGTCCAAATTCAAATTTGTTTCATTAAATTTACTAGAGATTTACGGTCTAAATATTGATACTGGGCAAGTAGTAATAGCACGTATTAACTTTGCTACCTATAAGTTTGAAAAGTACACAACATAAAATCACAACTTGGAGTAAGAAGATTAAAAAAGTTGATGGACATAATCACCTTTTACTCAATCTCAATGATTTACCTTTTACCTTTGAGTTTTGTGGCGCAAAAGTTTTCACAATGACCTTATTTAGCTTATTGCACGAGTTTTTGAATATATATATATATATATATATATATATATTCTTATATATTCTTATCTATGAGCAGAGAAAGCGAGGGTAACAAAAAAGACAAATTAAAGAAAGTATGTACACAAATACTAGTAGATAAGAGCAAATTAAGAAGTGAAGAGGTTGTTCGACAGAAACAACATAATATACTATAATGTATCATTCTTGATTCTATAAATGTAACTGAAAATAATTACTAATATAATGAGCGCACTTTCAAAATATCGGCATGGAAGATATGAAAGAAAAAGGTCAAGGAAAACTAGAAATAATTTGACATTAATCTTCTTTAGTTCAGGGAATGCATATCAACACCACAATATACAGTAGCAATTAATGGAGGACAATATGGAAATATAAAAGGGAAGAGGGGACTAAGACAAGGAGATCCAATATCTCCTATGATCTTTGTTATTTGTATGGAGTATTTTTCAAGGATAATGAAGCATGTAACACAGATGGAGGGATTTAAATTTCACACCAAGTGTAGAAGCCTGCAGCTGAATCATCTATGCTTTGCGGATGATGTTCTTCTCTTTTGCAAAGGAGAGATCCAATCGGTGATGCTATTATTAAGGGGACTACAAACATTCTCCAACTCTTCTGGGCTAGCTACAAATGCAGGGAAGTCAAACATATTTGAAGTGAACATGACAGCTAAAGAAGTGGGGGACTTAAGTGAAATAACATGTTATAGCAGGGGCAGACTACCATTCAAATACCTAAGTGTCCCAATTTCATCAAAGAAGATTTCAAAAATGGATTGTCAGGTGCTAGTGGACAAGATGGCTGCCAGAATAAACAGCTGGGGTACCAGGAATCTATCCTATGCAGGTCGAGTGCAAATGATAAATGCAGTCTTGATGCACATTCATACATACTGGGCTTCAATCTTCATACTACCCAAAGCAGTACTAAAGAGTATTACAGCAATGTGCAGGAATTACTTGTGGGATGGCAAAGTAGAAACAAATAGAATCCCCCTAGTAGCATGGGACCTGGTGTGTAGACCAAAGCAAGAAGGAGGACTTGGCATAAAGGACTGTGTAACATGGAATGAGGCTGCAATAGGGAAATATGTATGGGATATCACTCAAAAAACTGACTCATTATGGGTCAAGTGGATAAACCATATCTATCTCAAAGATGCAGACTGGTGGCAGTATAAACCAGCAAATGACAGTAGCTGGTATTGGAAGAAAATATGCAATGTTAGAGACAAATTGGCAGCAGGGTATGTAAACAAGAGGTGGCAATCCAGAATAGGAAAATATACAATACAACAGGGATATGAATAGCTGAAAGGGTCTCAAGATAAATGTCAATGGGGACCATGGGTATGGAGTAAACAGAATATGCCAAAACACAGCTTCATCTGCTGGTTGACTATGCAGAAGAAGCTGCTCACAATAGATAGGCTGGAGAGCAGGGGATGAGTGCAGATGGTCTATGTGCACTATGTGGAGATAAACAGGAAACTATAGAACACCTGTTCTATGCATGCCAATTCTCAAGTAGATGTCTTGGCATAATATTGGAATGGCTACAAATCAGAGTTACAAACATGGAGGGACAACTATTATGGAGAAGAGTGGCAAGAAAGATGGTGAAAAAAATAAGCAGAGAGTTTGCATATGCAGTCATAGCAGCAACCAACTACTATGTATGGAAAGGTAGGAATGAAGCTGTATGAAAGAATTCAGTGCCAAGACCACAAACAGTGCGTAATCAAATCAAGGATGAATGTAAGATTAGAATGATAGAGATATTAAACAAGAAAATAAAAGGGAAAGACAGGGACTGGATAGAAGGAATATATAGATAGCTAGGATGGATTGTACAGTTTCATTAAATAGATAGAAGTATAGATAGCTGCTCTAAAGAGCTCTCCTTGTATTCTTATTGATGTACTGGTTGGGAGAGGAATAAAAAATTTTCATTCCACCAAAAAACTTTGCCCTTTCTTATTATTCTACAGGCTTTTCCCAGAAAATTTGTTATGTAGATAACTAATATTAACTTGATCTCTTAACATAGAATTCTAAGTTTTGATCTTATAATGCTTGACTAAACCTGTGTAACCTTCAATTGAAACATAATTATGTTTTTATGACCCCTCTAACAGACTTTAAAATTTTGATGGATTTATAATTACAGAATCATATGATCATATTAGTGTGTTCTTTCTCACCATCTATTTAATCTTCAACATATAAAGTTATGCAAAAACTGGTTCAGACATTACGATTATAAAAAAAATATTTATCAATGACTCACGGACGAAAAGATATTTCTTTTTAAAAGATAGAGAGAGATTATAGGTAAGGAGACAATCCTCCACACTTGCTTTTTTCACATTGATTTTGTTCGATATAAACACCCTTTGGTTTTAACAATACAAGCAATAAATATATCTGACATCAATTACACATATACTCCCCCGGTTCAAAATAAGTAATTTTTTGGCCTTTTTTTGTAGTTCAAAATAAGTGATTTTTCCAGATTTCAAGAATGAATTAATTATTTTTTCCTACATTGTCCTTGGAGTAGATAGTGTTGGAGTATGTGTTAGGAGTGTTTATGTGAGATAGTAAAAGGTTAATATGGTCAATTTCATTGTTAATTAATGCTAAAAGATGGATTTCTTAATCTGTGTGAAAACATCCAAAAAATCACTTATTTTGGACCGACCGGAGGGTGTAACGATTATAGCCTCCGTACAAACAAGTGTTGGCCCAAGGAATCAAAATGAGAAGGTCAATCCATTTTTAAAGGGATCACAAATACATATTTAATCAAAGAATATATTGACTAATTAAACAAAAAACATATTTACCGATTTGAAAATTTGAAAATTGATTAATTAACTAAGAAGAAAGACAAAGGGTTTTTTTGCGTAACTAAGAATATTATTATAATTTTAAAAGCATTTTATAAATAGCATTAATTTTAAGAACATGGTTGACTTTTAAGAGTCAACCCACCTAATCTTACCTGATCAGGGGGTTCGGGATTAGCTAATTATTTATAAGCATTAAGCACCATTGAAGCATCTGGCCGAGTGTAGAAAATTTGTTTGGTAGTACTTGTTGATTCGTTTCAAAAATAAATAAAATTAGGTAGTTGTCATATTCTCTTTTTATTAGATACATAAATATACATTTAAAGTTGATAAAAATGGCAGATATTTTAATTATTGTTATGAAATAATAAAAGAAGAAATAATATAGCAAAGAAAAGTAGGGAGAGAGAATTCTTATTGAATTTGGAATGAATTACAATGGAATAGAATATTCTATTTATAGAGAGAGGGTGACTTAGCTACCAAGTAATAAATTCTAGAATCTCTCTAAATATAGACATTTACCATAAATAAAATTCTATTTATAACACTCCCCTTTGAATGTCTATTCAACAGATAATGTGCCACGTTAAAACCTTAACTAAAATAAAACCCAGTGGGAAAAAAATTCTAGAGAAGGAAAAAGAGTACACATATCTAATAATACGCCTTTCGGTTGCCTCGTTAAAAACCTTGCAAGGAAAACCCAGTGGGACAAAACCTTGTAAGGGAAAAAGAATACAACGCGTATTAAATCCCCTTCATGAGAGCATCACTTCACATCCTTAAGCATTTGCATTCCAATTTTGTGCACCATCTTCAAAAGATCTTTGGTAGATATTTGATAAACAAATCAGCCATATTAACTTGAATGAATATATTGCACCTTGACATCATCATTCTTGATAGCGATGGATTGTCTTCATATGATCTTGTTGGAATCGTCAGTTCAATATCTTCACATAGAGGTGAAAACTCTTGCTATCATATTATCATGCATATAGTTATAGCAAGATACATTTGTGCACAAATTGCATTGAGGATGTAGTACTTCATGACCATGAATTCTATATGCTTTAAGCAATTTAAATCCTTCAGGGATTGTTAAGTTATATAAGCCATATAATAGACTTTAGATGCATATCAAGTTTTCATGTCATGCTAGACATATAAGATATCGAAAACTGATTGCACATACCATTGACTTATACTTTCAAGTGTTTGAACTACATGTTCAAAACTACATGGTTTTCATATGAAACCAATTCTATTTGAATTGTTTCTTCAGACTTGATATCCTCATATATATATTTAGCGCTATCATAGATGTCGTCGACAAACATTTTATATCAGTTTCAATATTTTTTTCATAAAGACATAACATAGAGATCTCTTCATTCATATTTTCAGGTACCTGAATCTCTCTTGAGATTTTATGAAGTGTTATGTCATGTGATCTTCTAGATCACTTGCCTCCTTTATTATGATCATTTTGATCATTTGCTCATCTTCTTTATCAAGACGTTTATTTGAAACCGATTTGTCTATATGCTTTAAGTGTACTATAGACTTTGTCCTTCTAGGACTTATTCTAATAGGAACATTTGCAATGAGAATATAGTTACTTTCTTTGGGTCAGCAAATGCGTCTGGCATCTTTGCAATAAATTGCACATGAATTATCCTTTTATGAACTTCAAGTTCATATTATTTTATTCGGGGATCTAGATGTATAAATGATAATTCATTCCATGTAACTTTTTCTCAACTGTTGTATCTTGTCTCCCCCTCATGTTAAAAAAACTAACTTGTTTCCTCAACTTTGAGAACCCATCTTTATGCGTTATGGTGTTAATCAAAATATACACCTCACATCAATAATAATGAGATAGAATTATTTGGTTCCTGACCCTGAAACCACTTGTGAGAGAATGTAATATACTTTCGTATATAACCTATATCAAACTGAGATAGATAACTTTGTTCTCATAAGCAATAGTTTAGCTATTAAGTGGAGGCACTCAATAAATCATTTTGCTAAATCAACTGTGATGTAAACCAACTTATCAAGAAGAACTATCTTGAATAAAAAATCTGGAAATTATGCTCTATATTAAATTATTGAGCAAGTTACCTCGCAAACACCAAGTTGCGGGTCAATAATAATTGCACATGTAACCATCTCATAGATGCATCTTATGTGGTATACATGGCAGGTGAATGGGCCCATATTCACCTTTGATATTTCCAGCATTCATGGATTCAATCCCAATTTTAATTGGTCTATTAATTAATGAGAACAAGCAATGTAAGAGAATTCGTAAAGAACTTTCTAGTTCTTTAATATTTACCCATGTGAATTCTCTTTTATTTTTGCACATCATACTTGAATTAACATGGCTAAACCAATTATGCCAACTGGATAAATTATCAATATTGATAAACTTCAGGTTTACACCATGATGTGTGCAATTATGAATAAACTCCAAGTTTATTATGATATGGGTTTTTATATCAATAAATATCCACTTTATTGTGGTATTCTTTT
>NC_031996.1:40581468-40640676 GCF_001879085.1 Nicotiana attenuata
TATATATATATAGCGCTATCATAGATGTCGTCGACAAACATTTTATATCAGTTTCAATATTTTTTTCATAAAGACATAACATAGAGATTTCTTCATTCATATTTTCAGGTACCTGAATCTCTCTTGAGATTTTATGAAGTGTTATGTCATGCGATCTTCTAGATCACTTGCCTCCTTTATTATGATCATTTCAATCATTTGCTCATCTTCTTTATCAAGAAGTTTATTTGAAACTGATTTGTCTATGTGCTTTAAGCGTATTATAGACTTTGTCCTTCTAGGACTTATTCTAATAGGAGCATTTGCAATGAGAATATAGTTACTTTCTTTGGGTCAGCAAATGCGTCTGGCACGCTTTGCAATATATTGCAAGTGAATTATCCTTTTATGAACTTCAAGTTCATATTATTTTATTCGGGGATCTAGATGTATAAATGATAATTCATTCCATGTAACTTTTTCTCAACTGTTGTATCTTGTCTCCCCCTCATGTTAGAAAAACTAACTTGTTTCCTCAACTTTGAGAACCCATCTTTGTGCGTTATGGTGTTAATCAAAATATACACCGCACATCAATAATAATGGGATGGAATTATTTGGTTCCTGACCCTGAAACCACTTGTGGGGGGAGAATGTAATATACTTTCGTATATAACCTATATCAAACTGATATAGAACCTGATCACGCCCAACTATGCCTTATAAAAAGGACTAAGCGGTCGCTGCAAATATAATCCGGTTTACAAGTCCGGAGTCGAATCCCACAGAGAACTAAGGTTTAGCTACAACTGTTCACTATCACCAAGAAGACAAGCTTGAACAATTCCTAACTTATAGATATTAAGATTCTTGTGTTTAACTAATTAACTAACAAATTAAAATAGTAAATTAACAACTAACGATACTGACGGTTAGAGAAAAGATTAAGGAGGTCTAGAGTTATGATTTCCCCTATTGTCGGAATCCTTTCCGCTATGTCTTCTATAATTTCGCCTAAGTATTCTCTACCGATCATGAGCACTCTTATTACCGTAAATCTCTCCCGAGTAATTACGACAATTTACTAGACGCACTCTCCCAAGATACGCTAGCTGGCTTTTAATACAGCTCACTTCAGATCGCACCCAAGGCTTCGTTATCCCTAATCCTGCCTTTAAACCCTCGGTTATTGATCCCTCATATACTCTGGGAGTGGTGTTGTTCAACAATTACCTAAATATGCACTCTCTCCCGAGTTATGCATACTAAATAGGCACAGCTAATTGAGAGCTCTTCAATCAACCAGAATATAAACGTAGTTGAACAAACAGAGAAAAGCTATGGCTCAATTATATAAAAACATAACAAGAATTATCCTACAAAAGGGTTCTATCAAAACTCTAGANTTTTTGTTAACCCCCCCGTACCAAAAACTTTTACCGGAAAATTCTAAAACTTAGGGTTAAATTTTTTTAAAGGGATTTACCGAAGTTTTCGGACCGGGTAAGGGGACCCTTTTAAGTAAGGTTAAAAAGTTTTTTTAAACCCCCGTTTATTTTACCCGAAGGGTTTTAGGGGTTTTAAAGTTAAACTTTTTTTACTTAACCCTAAAACTTTACCCGTTAACAAGGTTTTAAGGTAATTTTAAAGTCAAAAACTTTTTACGGTTTTNACGTTTTTTAGACTTTTTAGAGTTTTTTAAAAAATCTAAAAAGGTTATAAGGAATTAAAAAGAAAGAAAAAGTAAGCTTAAGGAAAAAATTTTAACTTTAAACCCTTTTAAAATAAACCCCTGGAAAATTTTTTAAATACTAATGGGTAAAAGAAGGGTTTTTTAATGGGAAAGTAAATTTTAGACAAGTCATTTAGAGTCTCAAGCCCCTAAAAGCTTTTTACGTCGAATTTAGGGTTAGAGGTCCTCGTGCTAGATAACGTGTATGAAAANATTAAAAAGAGAAACAGAATTGCAAAGTAAAAGAGGGTGAGAGAATTCTATTGAATTTGGAATGAATTACAATGGAATAGAACCCTCTATTTATAGAGAGAGGGTGACTTAGCCAATCAAGTAATAAACCCTAGAATCTCTCTAAATATAGACATTCACCATAAATAAAATTCTATTTATAACAATTATGCTTTTGATCAAATAGACACCTTTTTTTGGCGGAATTGTGTCTCGTTACTTAAAAGGAAGAATAACTTCTTTTCACAATACTTAATTACATATAAATAGAAATCAAGTTGTGTGTCCGTTAAATACTTTCCATCCACCTAATATTTTTTAATTATGAGGGTCATTGTCAAGTAGTATGCGCATAAAAAAAGATGGTAAAATCATTTACACCCTTTAATTTTGCTTTAAAAATTAAAATTTTCTTACAACTTTGAACAATAGATATTCTTCCCCTCTTATCCTATGCCGTGTTTGTTTTTCTCTTGGCATTTTCATCCTCCATATATGTAATACCTTTTTATATTAATTATGTATAATTTTTAATTTCTTAACCTAAGTATTTTACCTATAGTTTAATTAATTTTATATCTTATAATATTTTTTATTTAAATTTATTAACACTACAGATAGAATAACCTTTTTATGAATTTGTTACAAAATCTAACACTATTTTTTATGCTTGTTATTATAATATATTACGTGCATTAGTTTAAATAGACAAGTTTAATGTTATTAGTGGAATATTTTCTAAAATCTAATTTTAAATTTATTTACAATTTAAGTATATAATCTTTTAGAAATTTACTATAAAATTTACCTCTATTTGTATTATATCTCTTATATTACCTGCACTGAAATATATTTATAAGTTTTTCACTCTCTTTTATTTTTACTTGTGTAGATAGATATTAGTTTTTTTTCGCTCATTTATTTCATTATAGAACACACTAACTTATGTATTTAGTTACTTTTCTCACTTTTTTTTTTGTCTGCAAAATAATATTTTTTTATAGATAAGTCTTTACATAATTTTTTTTAAACAAATCTAATTATTTTATAGTAGTAAATAAAACACAAAGGTTGATAATATAATGGTAAAATAGGCATTTAAAAGAGTCAATTGACATATGAGGAGGAAAATATTTATCATTCAAAGTTGTGGAGAGAGTTTAATTTTTAAGTAAATTAGAGGCGTAAGTGATTTTTTCCTTTTCAAGAAATAGATTGGGGGAGGTGGAGAAGAATAGAATATCATCTTCCTTTATTAAAAATAGTGACAAGAGTGGGTTGCTCTAGTGGTGAGGTTGTGAGTTCGAGTCACCTTAAGAGCAATGTGGGGAGTTTTTGGAGGGAGGGATGTCGAGGGTCTATCGAAAACAGCCTCTTTACCCCAGGATAGGGGTAAGATCTGCGTATACACTACCCTCCCCCAGACCCCACTAATAAAATTATACTGTGTTGTTGTTGTTGTTTTATTAAAAACAGTAAGTAGTGTGGATCTAAGTTCTCAATTAATTTATATATTTTACTTGTTTTACCTTGGCCCGCTCTTCAACCTCCCTCTTCACAAAGAGGCCCCATATGAGATAGTAAACTATACACACTAAATACTTTTATATTATTAGTGAATTCTAACTTGTAATAATATGTTTATATTATTTTATTAGATTACTAAATAAGGTGTCAAGAAATTTATTTGTAATTATCTAATAAGTGATCTAATTGTCTAGATATTTTTTGTACTATCAATATGTAGAACTTAAAACTCTGTGAAATAAAACATTGAGAAGAAACAAATGATTTGGATTAGGTATATCCACAAAATCTTCCAAGGATTATATACTTATTTATTGTACTTTTAGGTGGCAAATAAATCAAATATTATATTTCAACCAACTCCTTCGATTGGCCAAGTCTAACACTTCCAAGCAGAAAATGATGAGCAACTACAAAGAAAATCATGTCACCTGAAAGAATGGAGGAAGGAATAGGAAAATTAGAATTTGAAACTCCAACAATTTCTTTCCTTTCTTTATTTCATATTTTTCATGTACAAAATACTACATAATGAATGATAAAAAGCGTGGAATTTTCCTAGAAGTTTCTCTTCATTATAAATAATGTTAGCTCTTTTTTAGTTAATTAATTTTTGCTGCTCTTTAAAAATTAGGTCACCAACCTTGTCTATTCTCTATTCCATTTAATTTAAAATAACGAAGGATCTCTTTAGAAATGGCGAATTTATTAGCAAAAGTTATACGTACAAAAAACGAGACAGACAAATATGAATGTAACCACTTATTGGAATGGAAAAGAGAACTAGAGAAATTAACTTAAATAGCTGCCCGTTTAAAGAATGCTGACGGATGTATATATTATACTATTGCATAATTAGTATTCTTCTGTTTCAATTTATGTGAACATGTTTTTATTTATTTAGTGTAAAAAAGAACGTTACAATCCCAATTTCCCTCCGTAGGGTGTAGTGACGGCACTTAATCTCTAAGACTAGGTAAGTCAAACACTTACTGAGTTAAAAGAATAATTCAACCATCAAATGCTAAGTATGAAATAGAAATCTTTATACACAACTTACAATCCCAAAACCGGTAGTACATGTCATAAGCTCTACCGAGTTTGCTAGAAAATCCCTAAATACAACTGTTCGGAATAGAGTTAAACAATACAAGTACAATATCAGAAGGTGACTCTGAGGCCTGCGAACGCGACGACAGGTTTACCTTGAGTCTGTTGGAATAGATGGCCCAAACAACTCAGGCCCAACAGACACAGGCCCAGCCGGTTGATACACTGATAGCCTTGTAAAATTAATGAATAGATAGCCAATTATTATTACATAGCCATTGCTTATTCGTTGTAGTATAAATAGGTAATAATAGGCTAATTTGTACACTTGAACCTTTTTCATTCATTTTTACATAGATATTTCCCAATTTCTGGTTTCTTCTCGTTTACATCGTCTAGGGTTTCCTATAGAATGAGACCCAATTTCTCTTCGATTACTCTCAGATTAACATGGTATCAGAGCGAATCCTTGTAGTTTTCGCCATTATCTGACCTTTCACCGGAGAAATTTTTGACAATTTCGTCTTCGTCCTTGAACAGACGAAGTTATTGGTGATTTCTGGTTGTTCGATTGAGGTATTTGGTCGACAATCTTCCGTCAGAAGCTGATTTCAACTCATCTCGGGTGAATTTTATCTCTGTTCGTCGGAAATTTGGACGAGTATCACGGCGAGAAGTTCAGCTCAAAATTAGGGTTTTCGTCAGTGTGAATCGACATTTCTGGTGATATTTTTCTTCGCCCTAACTCTCTAGACTTCTATATTGATCACGTAGTCGTTTTCCAGTAGATATTGTTCAGTTTCAAATGGCTATTAATAATGATGTCCCATCTCTGACTGAACCGTCTGGTAGTTCTACCTCCACAGTGCTTGATGCTTTTCATCCAGTTTATCTTCATCCTTCTGATACACCGGAAACTATATTGGTGTCTATACCATTTGGTAGTACAGGTTTTGGAGATTGGAAGGAAGGAATGTTAATTTCATTATCCGCAAAGAATAAAATCCAACTCATAGATAGAACTCTTATTGAACCTACACCTAATTCTCCTCTGTATCCTTATTGGCAACGTTGCAACAACATGGTTAAGGCATGAATAATGAATTCTCTTTCTAAGGATATAGCTAAAACAATTCTATACTATAAGACTGCTAGAGAAGCTTGGAATAACCTAATAGAACGTTATGGTGTTCCTAATATTTCTCAGTATTATAGTCTTCAACAATCAATTTCTTCAACCTCTCAAGGGTCATATGACATAGCTACATACTACACCAAGCTTAAAGGTTTCTGGGATGAACTATCCACAATTTCTTTAGGTAGACAATGTACTTGTGGAGCTATGCATGAGATCACTGAAGCACAAAAACTCATTCAGTTCCTCTCATGACTCAATGAAACTTATTCTACTGTCAAAAGTAACATACTCATGATGAGTCCTGCACCAAATGTAGAAAAGGCCTATTCCATCTTGATTAGAGATGAGAAACAGAGAGAGGTTTATTCTGGCTCACAAGTCTTCTCATCTGAATCCACATCCTTCATAGCAAATTCTCACTCTAATACTCCTACTACAGTCCACCAATAATGTGAGAAATTTCAGTCAAAAGGTAAATTTTGAGCCCAGAAAGTCCAATTTGTCCTGCAAATATTGTAAGAAGCCTGGACATATTGTGGACAAATACTACAAGCTTCATGGCTTTCCACCACAAATCAAATTCACCAAAGGGAAAATGAGTGTAACTTGTGCTCAAGTTGAATCTACAGATCAGCTTCCATCTGCTCATGATACTTCTCAACATGAAGATGTGCCACATGGGTTTTCTAAAGAGCAGTATGCTCATCTCATGTCACTATTTCAGCAAATGCAGACGAGTTCTTCAGCTCAACGGTCCTCTTCCCAAGATCCTCCAATATGTGCCAATTTTGCAGGTTGGCATAATAATCCAGTTGGTAGATTATATGTATATCTTGTGTGTCATGCAACTCATGAAAATTTCAATTCTTGAATATTGGATTTAGGGGCAACCAATCATATGACACTTCACAAATACCTTCTTCATAATATACAACCATTACTCTCTCCTTCTCTTGTCACTTTACCAAATGGTTACAAAGTAAAAGTGAATTCATTTGGTTCTCTTTCTTTATCTTCCAACATTACTTTAACTAATATTTTGTTGGTTCCCTCTTTTCATTACAACTTAATTTCTATACATCAACTCCTAAGTCAACTCAAATGCTATGCTCTTCTTACTGAAATTTCCTGCTGGTTACAGGGCCCTTCTCTGAAGAGGCCATTGAAAATTTGTAAGGTTGAGCATGGATTATACACTTTTGAGGCTGCCATCCAGTGCTGATGCTACAATTGATGCTTCCTCAATCAATGTTTCCCAAAGTGTTACTACTTCACCATCTGTTTTACCTTTTAATTTTTCTTCTTCTCAACATGTATCTATTTCTGGTGTTCCACCTACTCATTGTAATCCTACTTCCATAAATGAAAATGATGTTCTTTGGCATCAAAGAATGGGACATATGCCTTTTGCGAAAATGCTTTCTATTCCTCATTTGTCTAGTAAGTTTTCTTCTATACAGTCTTTCACTTATCCAATCTGTCCAATGGCAAGGCAACAAAGACTTCCCTTTCCTCACAGCTATACACAATCCACAAAACCCTTTCAGCTTGTCCATATTGACCTCTGGGGACCTTATCATACAACCACCTACAATGGTTTCAGGTATTTCCTGAATATTGTAGATGATTGTAGCAGAGTCACCTGGACTCACCTCCTTTCATGTAAAAGTAATGCCTTTTCTATTATCAAAGCCTTCATAGCTATGGTTTCAACTCAATTCCACACTTCAGTCCAAACTATAAGGACCGATAATGCATTTGAACTGGGGTCTGCTCATTCTCATGCTGATTATCTCACATCTCTTGGAATTTCTCACCAAACTTCTTGTTCTCACACTCCACAATAGAATGGAATGTAGAAAGGAAACACAAGCACCTATTAGAAACTGCTAGAGCTCTTCTCTTTCAATCTAAGTTGCCTACCAAATATTGGGGGGAGTGTGTTCTTGCTGCAACCTATCTAATAAACAGATTCCCATCCACAGTCCTATCTAACAAAACTCCCTATGAAACTTTACTTGGTCATCCTCCTACTTATACACATCTCAGATCTTTTGGTTTTCTAGCCTATGCTACTGTTCCTCCCCCTTCTAGAGACAAGTTCAAATCTAGAGTCATCCCCTCTGTATTTTTAGGTTATGCTTTTGGCAAGAAAGCCTACAAATTGTTACACCTGGGTAACAAATCAGTCTTCTACTCTAGGGATGTCACCTTTGCTGAACATATCTTTCCTTCCACTTCTTCTCCTTCTGGCTTCTTTCCTTCTTCACCCACTCCTTTTTCTGATCACACTTCTTCCATTCCTGTACAACCTCCATCCACTTCTATTCCCCCTGTTTCCTCTCCTCCTACTTCCCCTTTCAATTATGCTTCTTCACCATTAGCTCCTTCTTCTGATTCATCTTCTCCTTCTCCTTCTCCCGTTTTGCCTTCCAATCCTGCTTCTTCACCATTGGCTTCTTCCCCTGATCTTTCTTCTCCTTCACATCCTCCCTTAAGGAAATATTCCAGACCTACTATCACTCCTACCCACCTTAAGGATTATATTTGTTATATTGTTCCTCCTGCCCACTCCTCTGTCTCTTCTTCCTCTTCATCTTCTCTTCCATCCTTATCTGAACCTGCCTTTTATCATCAAGCTGTTTCTAACCCTGCTTGGAAAGAAGCCACGAGGAAAGAATTCCAGGCCTTAGAGGCCAATCAGACTTGGGACATAGTCCCTTTGCCTCCTGGTAAAAAGGCCATTCCTTGCAAATGGGTATATAAAATTAAGCAACACTCAGATGGTAGCATTGAAAGGTATAAAGCTAGATTGGTAATTAGGGGGGATACTCAACAGGCTGGTATTGACTATTTTGAGACATCTTCTCCAGTAGTCAAATTCACCACTATTTAATGTTTGCTTGCTTTGGCTACCAAGCATATTTGGGACATCTACCAACTTGATGTCAATAATGCATTTTTACATGGGTATCTTTCTGAAGAGGTAAATATGAAAATTCCTCTCGGTCTTACAGTATCTCCCTCAACCTCTGATCCTCCACTTGTGTGCAAGTTGAAGAAGTCATTGTATGGCCTTAAACTAGGGGTGTTCAAAACCGAACCGAAACCAAAAACCGAACCGAACCGAACCAAATCTTAATGGCTAATTGGTACGGGTTAACAGTTTAACGGACGGGGAACAGATTGATATTTTTTTATTAACGGCTTATCGGTTTGGGGGCGGATTATTCAATTTTCTTAACGGATAATCCGTTAACCCGTTAAGAATATATATATATATATACATATGAAATTTATTTTTATCCATGTATATATTAAATAATCAAAAACCCTTCTTCCTCCACTACTCTATCAAAGTGAATTAGAATAAAAGAAAGCCAAATAAAAGGAGTCATCTAACTGTGACAAAAGATAGAATTTGCTGTCTGAAACAAGATAACAACACCAGTTACACCACTGCTTCATCAACTTTGCCTGGGTTTTAAGGCATCCTAGTATTCAAAGCATGACGAAAATTTATTTTAACAACGGCCAATTGGAAATCTTTCACATGGACTAAGGCCAATGTGCACAAACATAAATAAGATTCCAGACAGATGATTTACCCATCACGGTGTCTCTTCTGCTTCGTCTCTCTTAGTACGTCGACCACCTATTTAAACATACAAAGACTAAATTTTATTTTATTTTGATTGAGTTAGATCGATAAATCGCCGATAACCGTCCGATAAGAGCTAAACCGATACCAATCCGCCCGATATCTTATCGGGTGGCTAGCGGATTAATACATTTAAAAGCCGATAACCGATCAGCCAAACCGTTAAGAGTAAATAACCGCCCAATCCACCCGATAAGCAGCCCTACCTTAAACATGCCTCCAGGCAATGGTTTGCCAAGTTATCTCATGCTCTTATATCTAGGGGCTATTCCTCAAGTCTCAATGACTATTCTTTATTCACCAAATCCTCTGCCACCTCTACTGTCCTCATTGATGTCTATGTGGATGACATTTTATTAGCTGGGAATGATACATCTGAAATGATTTCTCTCAAAGAATTTCTGGATGACCAATTCAAGATCAAGGATTTGGGAACTGTCCAATATGTCCTGGGGCTTGAGGTGTCTCACTTGCCTGATAGTTTTCTTGTAAATCAACACAAATACCTTAAGGAGCTGCTTTCAGAATTTCACTGTTCTACTGTCTCATCTGTAGTGACACCTTTGGACATGTCTATTAAGCTTACCTCCACTTCTGATGATGCCTTGGTTGATCCTTCTCCATACAGACGACTGATAGGCAAACTCAATTTTCTGCAACACACTAGACCTGACATCTCTTTCTCAGTTCAACATTTCAGTCAGTTCCTTAATGCTCCCAGAACTGCTCACATGCATGCTGCTCTTCATGTTCTTAGGTACTTGGTCTAAGACCCTGATAAAGGCATCTGCTTCAACATATATCAGAATTTTTCCCTTCAAGCATTTTCAGATTATGATTGGGCAGGCTATCCTTCTTCTAAGAAGTTTGTTAGTGGTTACTTTGTGACTCTTGGAGGCAGCCCTATTTGCTGGAAATCTAAGAAACAGCCCACAGTCTCCTTGTCATCTGCAGAGACTGAGTATAGGGCTTTAAGGAAGACTGTTGCTGAACTTACTTGGCTTGTGAGACTCTTGGCTGACTTGGGTCTCACCATTTCTACTCCCATTCCCCTTCATTGCGATAACAAGTCTGCTATCAGCATTGCCAAGAACCCTGTTTCTCATGTGAGAACCAAACATATTGATCTTGATTGTCATTTTGTTAGGGAAAAGCTTGCTTGTGGCCTGATTTCCTTGCAATATGTTCCTACTCAATCTCAACTTGCTGACATTTTTACTAAACCACTCACCGGTGTTCAACATCAGCATCTTCTCTGCAAGCTGGCTGTTTTGACACCCTCCTGCTTGAGGGGGGGTGTTGGAATAGATGGCCCAAACAACTCAGGACCAACAAACACAGGCCCAACCGGTTGATACACTGATAGCCTTGTAAATAGCCTTGTAAAATTATTGAACATTTTTTATTCATTTTTACACAGATATTTCCCAATTTCTGGTTTCTTCTCCTTTACATCATCTAGGGTTTCCTATAGAATGAAACCCAATTTCTCTTCGATTACTCTCATATTAACAGAGTCTCCACAGCAATGCTCAACCAACTAACTAATAATCAACGACAACCGTGGCACCTGGATCTGCATAAAAATGTGCAGAAGCGTAGTATGAGTACACCACAGCGGTACCCAGTAAGTATCAATACCAGCCTCGGTGGAGTAGTGACGAGGGAACGTCAAGATACCTACCGGACTAAACAACCTGAACAAGTGTGAAGATGAATTAACAGAGGAACAATATTAATATAAAGCTAAGCAGGATAAGGAATACAAACAATATATGCAATGATACACTAGTAACAACAATATTCAATAGGAAGCAGTCAGGTAATAATGTTATAGAGTAAGCTGAACACAGTCAAGTCCGGTGAAAATAAATAAAGAAAAAAAAATAACAACTCAATAAGGACAACCACTATTACACCGGGTCTTTCAAGCATTTCCACGAGGTACCAGACATCATACCCTAATCACTTGGCATCTTGTGCCCACATTATAATTCATAACCTCACGGATGACTCACGTGCCAAGAGAACAACTCCCACACAAGGCAAGTAGACAAGAGTGCATGTAATGGTCAATAACGTCAGGATTCATCTTCTTAAAACCGATATGGGTGATTCATCTACGTGTATGCTTGTGCCAGTGTTCTACCACAATTCAAGTCAACAAATAAGAGTAGAGAGAATGAATGACACATAAGAAACGATCACCACGAAATGTACAATGCAAATAAGACAGCAATGAAGTTGAAGCAACGACAAGCACAACAAGATTGGCTACATAGAACTAAGCAAATATTGCAACACGGAGGAAGACAAATAATAGTATGCTAAGGAAAACAATTATCAAAGACAAGTACAAAAGAATAGGAAAATGACAATACGAGCCATACCGAGGTATCGCCTCGTAGTCTCAAATCATAAAATGAATCACAACATTCCTTATATCACCGCGGGAGCCTTTATATTTAGTTTTGAAAATCATTTTTTCCGAAATAGCATCCCACGTTTTAGCCCACCTTATCACACCGCATGGCTTCTAGTAGTTCCCCTACTAGCCACGCATTTCAAGCCCATCTTATCTCACCGCATGCGTTTCAACACCGAGACCTTATACCACCTCATACGTATCAATAATAACACCAGCACGGCAAAAACCACGTGCAACACAATAACAACCGCACGGCAAAAACCTCGTGCAAACACAATAACAATCGCACGGCAGAAATCTCGTGCAAACAACATAACAATTCTCTCAACAACAACACGTGTGCCAAAACATAACAACTCAAATAAATGACTTTCACGATATGTGCCTACATGCCACAACATTTCCTCAAAACAATTTCAATATCACAACCACACGTAGCCCTCGGCTCAACAACACTGAATACAACATCAACAACAACAATAACACGAGAATGCGGCAAGTAAATCAACTCAGGAACTTCAAAACACAAGATACGGAAGAATGAGCTCACAAGGAAAGACACAACAGGAAATAACGGACTCAACAAGAATGTCTCAACAAGGAAGAGACAATGTGTAGCAATGACCCCACAAAAGTACAACTCGACGATAAGAGAGATATCATGAATCAATGATTCCAAATAAGGATAAGTCAACAATGAAAAGGGATTACATACTTCGTTTAAGGTTGAGCAATTACGGAAGAGATACCACAAATTCAATTAAGAATAAGCAATTGCAGAAAAGATAATGATAACTTCAATCAAGGTTAGACAATTACGGAAAAGATAATAATAACTTCAATAAAGGATAAGCAATTACGGAAAGGATAACATGGCAATAAAAGAGGCAACAACTTCAGTTAAGGCACATAAGAGTTTAATCGGCAATAAGGGTAGAACATAAAGCAATTAATTTCAAATAATACACGTAAAGGTGAATTTAGTAAATGGGAGACTTATCATGACAAAATAACTTCATATCTAATATATATAAGAACCTAAGTGATGGGTTTTCAACGTATCTTTGCCTTGCTTCTTATGTTTTGATGATCTAACAAACTTATTGTAACGAACCAGATAGAGAACCTGACCCACGTGGTATTTATTTCAAATGAATAATGTCCAGTTTGATCTCCAGCAAATGAATGAACAACCACAAGGAGGAACACACTGGTGATCTGGTCCCTTAGGGTTCTCCGACAGAAGTACAAGTCAGTGACTGTCCGCAACCATTATAAAGAGGAACACAACAGGGACCTGATCCCTCAGTGTTCTCTGATAGAAGTACAAGTCAACTGCACAGCTGGAACGCAATTGCACAGAAGTGACTGTGCAGCAGACAGTGCAGCAGTCACTTGTCATTGGGAAGAAGCGTGTACCAAGAATTGACATCACTATCCATTGTGATATCTTTTGTGATATAATAACCTGGTGCAAGGCACAACTTCTTCTTTGAGCATTCAGTGATATTCTCTCAAGCATAACAGTGTTCATCCAGTATTGAAGTCACTGGTGTATCAAGAACAAGAAGACAACTCCACTAAGGATCAGTTTTGTAAAGAGTTCATGTATATCCATAGTTGAGTTGTAATCTTGTTATTTGTTCTTTATCATACTTCCTAAATCTGCTTTCTTAGAAGCTTTGTCATAGGAAAATCAAAAATCCGTAAACTTTCGAGTTTATGTTGTGACTAGGACTAGTCATAAGTTTAAAGCCTTTGTAACTAGGAGAGTTATAAAGTGGCTTGTGGTGAGAGCATCACAAGTTAGTTGAAGTCTTTGCAATAGGGGTATTGCAAAGTGGCTTGTAATAGTGAGATTGCAAGTTAGTGAAGTTAAAAGCCTACAAGTGTAGGTCGTAGTTTTTTGATCCCCCTGTGTGGGATTTTTCCACGTAAAAATCCCTCGCCTTCTTTACTTATAGTTTTTATTAGCATTTTCTGCTTAACCTCATAGAGGATCAGGTACTCTACTATTTGGTGGACTCATACAAACTAACACTAAGAGTCCTAAACGGTCAGATTTTCACAAATAAGCCCGAGCACGTACTCGTCACCTCGCGTACACGGCCTTCACATGCCACAATTAGCACCAAAGACTCGGATCCTAAGGGGTAGTTCCCCCACACAAAGTTAGGCAAGATACTTACCTCAAAAAAGCTAGACCGATACTCTAAAATGACCTACTCGAGTGAAACAACCCCCGAACGGCTCAAATCTAGCCAAAATAACTTTAAATCATAAATAAAACTTATAGGAAACAATTCCAGATAATGAAGCTTTAATATTTAACAAGAACTAAAAAGTCAACCCAAAAGTCAAAATCTGGGCCCGCACCTCGGAACCCAATTAAATTTATAAAATCCGAACACCCATTCCGATACGAGTTCAACCGTACAAAAATTATCAAATTCCGATATCAACTCGTCCTCCTAATCATCATTTTACATTTTAAAAGATTTTTACAAAATTCTCATTTTTGTTCCTCAACTCAAAACACTAATTATAAGATAAAAATAAAGATGGAATCATGAAATATAATAATTCCGGGTGAAGAACATTTACCGCAATGATTTGCTTGAAAAAATAACAAAAAATAGCTAAATTCCGAGGTCTACAACTCAAGATATGGTAAAAATGGCCAAACCCTCAATTTGGAAAAAATATTCTGCTGCACGAGTATTTGCACATCGCAGTTGCGGAAGAACTAATGCGATCGCGAAGAAGAAATAACTATTGCCCAAAAATATACTATGCGATCGCGAACAAAAGCATGCGATCGCGAAGAAGGGAACAACTGCTGCCCCAAGAAATGTACTACGCGATCGCGAACGAGTATATGCGATCGCAAAGGAGAAGAAAATTACCAGCTACTACGGCTCTGCTATGCGAACGCGATGAAGGAGGATACACACGTACGCGATCGCGAGTCATATCATGTGAACGTGAAGAGGAAAAAGGTTTAGCCACCAAAACAGCCTTCGCAATCGCGGCTGCACCTACGTGATCGCAGAAAAGGATATCAGACACCAGAACTTCTGCATTCCAAAACTTGAGAAAATGATTCATAGCCCATCCGAAATACACCTGAGGCCCCCGGGACCTCGTCGAAACATGCCAACAAGTTCCATAACATAACACGGACCCCCTCGAGGTCTCAAATCACATAAAACAATGTTGAAACTACGTATCACACCACGAATCGAACTTATAAATTTTCAAATCTTCTAACATCCAAAACTCGCGTCGGAACATATCAAATCAACCCAGAATGACTTCAAATATTGCATGCAAGTCCCAAATAAAAGAACGGAGCTAATCCAACTCTCGAAATCGCATTCCGACCCCTATACCCCCAAGGTCAACTCTCGGTTAAACTTCTCAACCTTCCAAAACTTCAACTTTTCAATTTTTGCCGAAATGCTTCAAATTACCCTACGGACCTCCAAATCCCAATCCGGTCACATGCCTAAGTCCAAAATCATCATACGAAGCTATTGAAATCATCAAAATGCCATTTCGGAGTCGTCTACACAAAAGTCAAAACTTCGGTCAACTCTTACCGCTTAAGCTTCTAAAACAGGAATCCTTCTTCCAAATTGACCACGAATCATCCGAAAATCGAACTGGACCATACACGCAAGTCGTAACACATAATACGAAGCTGCTCGAGACCTTAAACCGCCGAAAGAGACGCTAGTTCTCAAAACGACCGCGGGGTCGTTACAAAGAATGACCTCTTTCTATATTTGGAAACAATTTACCTTTACGCAATGATTTATAGCACACAAAAATATGTGCTTCATTTTATACCACAAATTCAAAAGTCATCTTTTTTTTTCTTCTTAAACTCCGTGCTCAGTCAAACTGGTTCACATAAATTCAAATAGATGGAGCATAAAATACACGTATATCAGCTAAGAACTGCAAATAATATTGGCCGAGCGGCTAAATATGTAACTTCCTGAAGAACATCAAGCTCATCCCTCTTTCCAACCCAGCCTTAATCAGTCACAAATTGCATAACATAGTCCATACACGAATTAGAAGAACCTTACACGTATTTAATTGTTTAACTCCCTAAGTTTCTTAGTCCTTATTGAATTAACAAATGTATCTATCGTAGTTTTACACATATTAGAAGAAGAAAAAACGACAGCTACTATACAAGGAATTTTAAAGGAGACACATAAGAAAGAAATTTTAAAAAGAACAAAGAAAAAAGAGAAAGGATCGAAAACTCAACTAAATCGTTGTTAGACTTAAAATATACTAAATTTATAGTCTATATTAAGCATGAGATCTTAAATAAATTTACCGGTGTCATACAGAAAATGACAGCCTTAAAGTAAACTTTGTTTCTCTAGATCTTCTTCTAGTTTGTTTTTTCTTTTCTTTTTATTGAAGAAATTATTTCTGACGTGAGAACAATTGACCGAACTAGCAACACCTTTTATAGTTGGATTCATTATTGTTTCATCCATATTGTTTATATATAAACGGTTCATTAGCTAAGAATATGTATATAATAAGAACACAATCAGATTCAGTGTATCACTAATAGTTATGTGATACAAAATGTTTTCTTCTCAAGTTCTAATTTGATAATCCACGCATCATTGAACCTATAGTCAGCGAGTAAGAAAGCTAAACAACTTGTTTGTTAATTAGACTTTGTAATATAAGTCTGTCTTGTTAAGTCAAACATGGTGGGATGGATATATAGAATCTCGTTACCCTTAATCAAATGTATCGGATTCGAACCTTAGAAATTGCAAAAATCCTGACAGGGAATACTTCCATATGTAATGAGCCTACACAGGTCAAATTCGAATTAGTCGAGTCCTCAAATAGATACAAAATATCTGGTGGGAAATTAAAAAAAGAAAAAACTATCAAAGAAACTCTCTCATTCAAGCTGGTGCGTTGTATTAGCACAGAACTTTTTTTTTTTTTTTTTTTGGAATGAGAGAGTTCATTCTCTTCGTTGCTTGCTCTTTTATATAATCTTTTTTTTTTTTTGGTATATTAACTGAATTTTTCAAACATCTAAATGATCTTTTTAGCAGGCAGCCTTTTGGGACGGTCGTAACTCGTAATATGACATGTACCTATTACCAACTTGCATTTTAAGGTCAAAATCATAACATTTTACTAATTAATTAAGATTAATCCATGTCATATATATCCAGATTTCATATATGTCAACCTCATCTTACCGTCACCTACGTATATTCAAACTTGTTACTGTAATCCAGAAATGATTTGCATGGCCCTTTGATTCATATCAAACTTCTGTTTTTCAAAACATGCATGTATTATGCTGACATATATATCACATACATATGCCATACCATTGCTTGAATCCATGGGACAACTGGTTTATAGTATACAGGTTAAACTTTCTTTCTCAATAAATTCCTTTTGTTTGTACGCACATACTCATTATTAGAGAATGTGAATTTAAACTTAAAGATGTTACTACATTTCTGGAATACGCTACTAATTCATTAAATATGATTCTGATAGAGCACTATTGCCCGGCATTCTCATATTATGTGTCGTGTTTTTATTTTACACGCCATTAAAAAATATTAATTAGGAAAGGGATTAGACTATTCTACCCTTATTTATATCTTAAGATCTATTTATGTGTTATCTCCATCTTCAAGAACAATTATTACTAAGGGTAAAACGAAAAAATAATAATAATCAATTTTGTCTTTGTTTACCTCGAAAATACGAGTAACAATTAAATTTGATTTGTGGTTTTAAAGATACGTGACTTAGTTCAATACCAATTAATTATCAAGAAATGTGAAGTAGGAATGAAAAAGATGAGAGAATCAAACCAATATTACTTGACAGTATGACCTCGAGACGGGCTAAGAACAATAAAGTAAGAAAAGTAAAGTAAGAACAATAGAGCTAAAAGACAATGCTGATGAACAGTAGGCGAAAAGGTAGAGAGTATATTCTTTTCTCAGTAATAATGTGTTCTTACAAATGATTGGGATCCCCCTTTTATAATAAGGGAACCCTAAATAAGGAATATTTCTATTTACAGTAGGGAATATTCTTGTTACAGCTGTCTAACCGCCTAGTACGAAATCGTGGATTTGCGCCATGATCTTGGGTACGTGGCTGGAATCTAGCTCATTCTGTTACAAACCCATAACGGTACTATTTCGGGGTCGAGCTCACTTGGCCTCGGTATTCCTCGAACTCCTTTCTCCGGACATCGTACTCTATTTTCAAGCTCGTGTTTGGTCAACCGGTTTCGAACTTGGCCTCGCCCGGACTCGGGCCTAGGACGGAACCTCGAGCCTGTACATCGGGGGCATATGATTTTGACCGTATACAGATAGTCCCCGCGTTTCTTAGAATAAGATGATAAGAAGCGATTTGCACCTCGATTTTCCCGAGCTTCTCATGATGATGTCATGCCAATGACGTAAGTGCTTGAAGTGACCGGAAACGTCATGTCGGCGCGCTTCCCCAAAACATCAAATGCGTGCTAGTCTTGGTCGGCCATTAGCGTCGCCGAACTGCCGTCGCCTTTTTATAAATATGAGGCTACTCTGTTGAACAAAGAATTGTATACATTTCATCTTCATTCACTCTGATTCTTTCTTTTCTTTACTTCTTTCTCATCATCTATTTCCATGGTTCGAACCTGCGATCATAAGGTCGCATGGCAGCAACTTTACCAGTCACGCTAAGGCTCCCATTTTCAAAGCTTCGATTCGAAACAATGAGAGAAGGGTGCATGATCCTTCCCGCATAAGGAAATATGCGAACTTCACCCTGCTGCTCATCTCTCTAAACTTCAACCTAGTGTGGCACTTCATTCCTTTTGCTTCCCGTGGAATGAGGTGGTACTATCATCTACTAACTTTTGCATCCCACATCGGCACAACGTCCCAAAGACAAAAATTCTTGGATCGTCGCTCGTGCATCTTGCAACCCTTTTGGTTTTTCTTGTGATAGAAGGCGAAGCTACATCTTCTTGCCTTGCATTCTGGTCTTTTTTTTTTGCTGCTCTTTTCTTTAACGGATAATGGCCCAAAATCTCAACAGAATGCTCAATCCCCGCAGCTGGAAATATAGTTACATTCATCAAGGGCTCTCTGCCCTAAATATCTTCAAGCACCTAGACATTTCTGAAGATCAAAATGGGGCCCCAGGAAGGAGGCTCCCGAAGATGACGCTCTCGAGGACGTGGCCTTAAAAGTAGATTAGGTTCTTGGATTTCTTTGTTCCCGTGTAAGTACCCTTTGTGGGTGTTGTAATTATATTTTGTAACCATCTCTTGGAAATATAAAAGGATCCCTTTGTCTCCCTTTTGGCTCGTGTTGAATTTTGTTCTGTCTTTACTTGTGAAAAATTTGATTGTATAATTAATGACTAGTCCACATACCCGACTCAGGACATAATGAACCCTTATGTTTTTAATATAATACCCCTTAAGGCTCTTGTTAATCCTCGAGCTGAGCTTAAATCGATTTGATGCGAACTCGAAACATCGGGATTCCCGAGTCCGAGTTGGGTGAGAGCAAGGTCTCAAATTTGAAATAAAATTAGCCCTTAGGCTTTTTTGTAGTCCCCGACTGAGAAATTTCTCAAACTCGGGTAGCCCTTAGGCTTAGTAGTCGAGCGAGCATTTGCTCGAACTTGAAACAAAATTGCTTTTTATAGTCCCCGAGTGAGAAATTTCTCAAACTCGGGTAGCCCTTGGGCTTAGTAGTCGAGCGAGCATTTGCTCGAACTTGAAATAAAGTTAGCCCTTAGACTTTTTATAGTCCCCGAGTGAGAAATTTCTCAAGCTCGGGTAGCCCTTGGGCTTAGTAATCGAGCGAGCATTTGCTCGAACTTAAAATAAAGTTAGCCCTTAGGCTTTTTATAGTCACCGAGTGAGAATTTTCTCAAACCCGGGTAGCCCTTGGGGTTAGTAGTCGATTGAACACTTTGCTCGAACTCGAAATAGGTCGATAAAAAACGAATTAATCTTTGATTCCTTGATCCTAATGCCAATCTCGTGACATCAACGGCTGAAGTGATGAAAGGTTGCTTTTTGTGCGGTTCCCAAAGTCATTAATTGGAGGCGGCTGACGGTCGGCCTTTTGGCTTCCCCAGTCCGCTTAAATGACCTCTATAAATAGATAAACTTCACAACCTTGCGAACTTTATTCTCATATTGTTCTCAAAGTCTCATTAGCTCTTTCAATTTCTCTGAATTCTCCCTTCTCTTCTATTTCACTATCAACACTCTCCATTTTCTCGAATTTCCGCATTATAATGGCTAAGACCTCTAAATCGGTTCCCCAAAAAGAAAAAGCTTCTTCATCTTCTCGACCGACCAAGGGTAAACCGGTAGTGCCCACTCGTATTGAGGAGTGCATTCCCCCGCTATGTGAAATAATATCCGATTTCAAGATCGAGAAACCTGTGTCGACACCAGGCCGATGCGAGCCCATGTCTCGATATGTTTGTTTGATAACCAAGGACGAGCTTGTGCAAGTAAAGGAGGACTGCAAGTGGGAGAACAAAGAAGTAGTGATTCCTTCCTCCGAGGAGGATATCACTACATATAATGTGGGGTACTTAAACGTCTATACCTACCCATTTACGCTGGGTCCTGCAATTACGGCTTAGGGTCCCATAGATCCAGTTATTCTTGACTTTTGCCAATGATACCGAGTGACGCTTGGCCAGATCTACCCCTCATTCTGCCGAATTCTTTACTTGATCAAGTTCTTTTTGATCCAGGTCGAGGTGATGCCTTTTATCCTCGACCATCTGATCAGACTGTACAGTGCTCGACTTTATCGCGGTGGCTTGATAAAATTGAAACGCCGATCCTTGAAATATCTCTTCTCCAGTATTTATGAGGACAAAGACTGAGGGCGGATGAGCCGGTTTGTCCGAGTCAGGACCTCTGACCTGATTCCTGCTGATTGGATGCCGTTCCCCGATGAGTGGAACATGAAACGTAAGTACATAGCAGGTTTATACCCTGATTTCTCTTCTTTTCTCAGCTTTATCCTTTTCCTTGGTCTAACCCCTTTCTGATGGCACAGCTACTGCTTGGTTTCCTAGTGGGGTCCCGGACCTTGAAGGCTCAATCCGAAATCTGGCTTCCACTTCCTCTTATTCGGAGCGCTGCTGGCGAGATTTGGTCAAGGGTCGATGGGAGGCCAAAAAGCATGGTGATTCCTCTTGTTTGTTTACTTGTACTTCTTTAATGGGATACTTACTTTGGTTTTGTGCAGGTCTTGGAGACTCCTTGGAGACTCCGTTGCTACGCGGTCGGCCCCGGCTGACGAAAGAAGAGATTTCGAAGCCTTCTAAAGAAAAGAAAAAAAAAAGGGATTCACCTGCAAATCCACCGAAGCCTAAGAAAAACGTGGCTCGAAGGTCCAAGGCCGATACGTCGGCCTTATCTCTGGAAACGGCACAACGCCTTCGGGATTAGGAGGAAGAAGAAGATGACGACTGCCTGTTGGTAGCTCGTGAAAGAGGAAATGCCGGTGCTTCGAAGTTCGCCGAGCCGGAGATGGTTGATGTGGCTCATTCTAGAGCCGAAGAAATCTTTGAGGGGAGTTCAAACAAAGTCCCCGAGCCATCACGCAAAAAAAAGGCACCTCACCTAGGAGGCTATTTGGAGGGCGAGGCCTAACGGACCGATCTCGAGCCCCTTCAAACAAAAGAAAATGCCCCGAGTGGATCACTTGGGGTAATTAATGTGGACGACTCACCTCCTGGCCCCGAGTTCTCCGAGGGGAAAATCCGAGATGCTTAGAACATGAGGTCTTTTGAATTGGGGGCGAGTCACGAAGGGCATGACATCTTTCGAGAATGCCTTGCAGGGATTGAAGATGGCCCCGACCCAGATACTTCTTTCATCTTTGATGAGGCTCGTCGACTCTTCAAACAAGTGAGCTTTCTGTTCTTTAGAATTATGCCTGCGCCCTTGCTTTTATTGTTCCGAATCTATCTTTCCCCCTTTTTTATGAAGGCAGTGGTGCTCCATAAAAGGGCATTTTCCAAGTCTCGAACTGATCTTGCTCGATGTGAGGCTGAGCTTAAGAAGATTTCAGAAAAGAGGGACAATCTTAAAACCCTCTATGTTAAGAAAGAGATGGAGATCAACGATCTACAAGTTGAATTGACGCAGGCTTGCCAAGGACGGGCCGAGTATGTTGAAAAGGTAATATAGCCTTTGAGGGTCTATTATGTACTTGTTCGTTTCAACGACTAATACTTTTAATTTCGCAGTTTTATCAGAAAGACGAATTGGTGGCGCAGCTACGGGAGGAGCTTAAGATAAAGGAGGCCGAGACCTTGGGGTGGATTCAAGGTATGGACAATCTCCCCTCTGAGAAAGAAACTCTTCGAGAGCAGCTGGCTTCACTCGAACGTCAATTTCAAAGTGTGAAGGAGGAGAGCCTAGCTCGAGGCCGCGAAATCGAGGAGCTTAAAGCTAAATCCGCTGCTGAGTTGGCCAAGGCCAAATCTGACGATAAGGCAAATATGTCTTCGTACCGAGCCGATGCTGAAGCAGCTAATGCTCGGGTAAAGGAGATCTTTTCTGCAGCAGAAGTTAAGTTATCAAGTGCACTTGACCATGCTAGGCGATAATCCCGGAGGGTAACCCTCGAGGAGGTGCATGCTCGCGGCTTCGATCTCTCAGCCCGTATTGAAAGGGCAAAGATTTTGGAAGAAGAGGCTACTGCTCTGCTTTCTGATGAGGATGATTCATCCAGTGGCTCCGAGAGTGGGGGAGACGAAGATGGAGTCCCCGAGGATGAGGCTCTCGAAGATGCGGCTCCTGAAGATGCAACTGCCGAAGATGTGACTCCGAAGTAGTTTTAGGTTACCTTATTTTTTTTTTGTGCAAGTATCCCTTGTGTATATATCCCTTGTAATCATCTTTTGGAAATACAAGAGGAACTTTTTATTTCATTTTTGACTTGTGCTGGATTTCATATTGTCTTTGTTTATGGAATACTTCTTCTGCATAACTTGAATGATTGGTCCGAGAATTGGCTTGGACTCGGGATATAATAAACCCTTAGATCTTTATCGATAGATATAATATCCTCGAGCCAAGTTTAGATCGATCCGATGTGAGCTCGGGATACTGTGACTCTTGAGTCCGGTCGAGTGAGAACGGAGTTTCGAACTATAAGTTTTTTGCCCTTAGGCCTTTCGAAGTTGGCCCTTGGGCTCTTATATATCGGCCCTTAGGCTCTTTAAGTTGGGCTAATTCGGCCTCTATAACGGCTATAAAACTTTTCCCTCATTTTGGCTAAAAGACTTAGTAAAAATTTAGTTATGCCTTAGCATGTGTTTTTTTGTATCCGTTGGGTTTTTCGAAAGTTCGACGTGTCGGGACCTTGTTTGTGTACTGATAATCGAATACCTCTTGAGGTTTTATCGAGAGCTTACATTATCAAAGCCTTTAAATTATTCGAGGGCTGAATTTATCGAAGCCCGTTATATTTTACTTTTGCCGAGGGTAGTCCGATTTAACCGGTTTTTACAAAGTGTTTGAAGGCCTTTGATTTATAGCGGAAGTCGGACGTCTCCGAGCCGCATTATTTAGGCCGTATCCTTTTTACATGAGCGTAGTCTTTAATATGACCGTAGCCTTCGGGAATGTCGCTTGGACTTGTTACCCGATAACTTTACAAACTTATTCGAAAAGTAAGTCCTTGAGTATATTGGCCTTGGACTCTGTTTCGAGGGGTGCCTCTTTGAGGTCTTATAAGTCCGAGTTTTTGGAAACTCGGGTGTATTGGCTGTCAATGGAAGTCCCCGAGTATTCAGGGGTGCTTTCATGCTTTGGCTCTTGAGCCGTTTCCCGTAGGATTGTAAGTGTAGAGCTCGTATAATAGTAGACTTCTTTGAGGCGCAAAGTGTTTTTGATATAAACAGAATGCTTCTTCAAGTAATTTGATACATGCGTACATGTTTTTTCGCCGGGGCTCAATTATTCTATATGGACACGGTTCATCTGACTGTTTGGCCTGTTACAACGTTTTCCTATCGAGGCCCTCTTAGGCGTGAAGTATTTTCCTTGAAAATATAATATCCGAGGGTGATTGTAACGACCCGATCATTCGTTCTGAGAGTTATAGCCACATTTCCCCCATCTATGCTTATTTATATGTTGTTCCGCTGTGTTGAGTTGTATCGAGTTGGTAGGTTTGGGTTCGGAGTATTTTTGGAGTGAAATGAATACTTAGTCTCTTAATTAGAAAGCTAAGTTAGAAAAGTCAACCGGAAGTTGACTTATGAGTAAAAGAATTCGGATTTGGATTTTTATGATTCGATTAGCTTCGTTGGGTGATTTTAGACTTAGGAGTGTGTCCGAAATATAATTTGGAGGTCCGTGGTAGAATTAGACTTGAATTGGCAAGAGTTGGAGGTTTAGAAGTTCTTAGGCTTGAATTCGAGGTTGATTTGGTATTTTGGTGTTTTTTTGGGTGTTTCGGAGGTTTGACTAAGTTCGGGTAGTGATATATGACTTGTTGGAATTGTTGGTTGAGGTCCCGAGGGCCTCGGATGAGTTTTGAATAGGTTTGGGTTGTGTTGCGCTCGTTTTTCTTATGTTTCGACGCCGTTTCATCAAGCATAAATGATATCATATTGAACAAATGAGCTCCGATTTCTTTTTTGATTGAAGCAGTAGATCCGTATTGTAATTACGGACCTGTAGCAAAAAGAATCATCGAATTTGGACATCGTATGAGGATTTTATGGTCATTTTACTAAGAATTAAGTTGCCAGATTTTTCAGTTTAATTACGAAATTGCCACTAGCAGCGTATTTAAAAATCTGCACTATTTGCAAATATTAAAACCTACATATCTCCTTCGTTATAAGGTCAAGTTGAGTGATTCAAAAGCCTAACTTGACTAAAATTTCACAAGGAATCCATTGGAGGCATAAAATACGAGTTTCAGGATCGTTTGGCTCGAGAAACTAGGCAGAATAGCTGGTAGAAAAATATACAAAATTAGGATTTTGTTTATTTTCGTCATATTTTGAGTTGGGGAACTCGGATTTGGGCGATTTTGGAGGCGATTTTCACCATATGGATTGGGGTAAGTGTTCTCTACTCGATTTTGATTATAATTTATGAATCCATCTTCGTTTTTGGGATTTGATTGATGATTTCAAAGTGAAATTGAGGGAGTTAGGGTTTGAGTTTTGGAGAGTTTTAAGTGAGGATTTGAGGGACCAAACGGAGTCCGATTTTGACAAGTTTTATATGGTTAGACTCGGGAGAGGATGAGGATTATTATTCTGTCATTTTTGACTTATTCCGAGACGTGGGCCCGGGGGCCGACTTTTGGCCGATTTTGGATTTTTGGCATGTTTATGTAGTTTTTATTGTGTAATTCAATTCTTTAGACTATGTTGATAGTAGTATTCTAATTATGGTTAGATTCGAAGCTTTTGGAGACCGAGTCAAGGGACGAGGACATCCCGGAGTAGGATTTTACGCTGTTGAGGTAAGTAACAGTTTTAACTCTGGCTTTGAGGGTATAAACCCGGAGAAATTGATATCATGTGATTGTTTGGTAGTGATACCCACGCTAGGTGACGGGCGTGTGGGTGTGCACCGTGAGGGATTGAGACTTGGTCCGTCCCGTGAGGCCAGGCCTAAAAGCTATTATCTGTGGTTATGTGTTTACTTGTTGTTGAACTTGTGTGCCTTCATGCTAGAGATCCTGTTTAGGTTTTATTCATGCTCACATTGTTTTTACTCAGTCATTGAAATTATTGTACATGTTTACCTCAGTCTCTATTATTTGCTAATATGCTATGATAGTTGATGTGGGCTGTGCTCCCTTATTTGTTGATGATGGTGAGGCTAGTGAGGTACATGACTGAGTGAGGCCGAGGGCCTGGTTGTGAGGATATTAATACCATAGCGCGTGAGTTGTCCGCGTAGCACGTGAGTTGACCGTGCGGGTCCAGGTATTGATACCATAGCGCGTGAGTTGTCCGCGTAGCACGTGAGTTGACCGTGCGGATCCAGGTATTGATATGGTAGCACGTGAGTTGTCCGTGCTTAGCGCTTGGGCTTTGGGAGCCCCTCCGGAGTCTGTACACACCCCCAGTGAGCGCAGAGTGTTGAGTGTATTGAGTGTTGAGTGTTGAGTGCTGAGTGCGAGTGCTGAGTGATGGAGTGACATTGTTGTGAGGTTGCATTTACTTTTGCTGTTGCAGCATTATTTGTTAAATTTCTTTGTGGCATTTACTGAGTTATGGAATTTACCTGTTTATTCCTGTTATTTTTTTAAAATTGTGAAAAATAAATAATTGGACTGTTTTGTTCAGCTCGTCACTACTGCTCAGTTCCTTAGTTATTTCTGTTACTACTGAGGTGGTTGTACTCATACTACACCCTGCACTTTATGTGCAGATCCAGGTGAGTTCGTTGAGTTCAGGCCGACTATCTGTAGAGATTGCAAGGCAGCTGCCAGCGTTCGCAGGACCTCGTTACTCTTTTTGTCATTTCTTCTTTTAGACAGTTATATATCTTAGTTCATAGTTTTAGACGCTCATGACTTAGTGACACCCCGATTTTTGGGACTCGTTTTCGTATTTTACATTATTTATATTTAGAGTTGGTTTAGTTTATCAGGAATTAAATTATTGGAAATGTTTTATTAAATTCTTATAATCAAATTTGTAGTAATATTTTGGGAATAGGCTTGCCTTGTAACACGATAGGCGCCATCACAACCAAGGTTAGATTTTGGATCGTGACAAGTTGGTATCTGAGCCTAGGTTACATAGGTCTCACGAGTCATGAGCGGGTTTAGTAGAGTCTTGCGGATCGGTAGACGTCTGTACTTATCTTCGAGAGGCTGCAGAACCTTTAGGAAAACTTCACCTTCTTGAATTCTTATCGTGCGGTATTGATTCAGCTTGAAGTATAACTCTTTGAATTCCTTTCACGTATTCGTATGCGCATATGAGCGCTCGGTATCAGTTTTGTATCGACGGATTATGATTCCCTAGATGAGGTGCGAGATGTGATTTCTGATGTTGATGTTGAGCTAGTCTGGGGTACTTGAGGCCGGCTTTTGTCGGTAGCTGGAGTACGAAAATTTTGATTGTGTGAGCACACGTTTATATGTCCGTTGGTGTCCTTATTAGTGGGATTTGTGATTTGATGGCTATGTGGAGAGTATGATTTGACTGCGAGATTGTGTTCGGATTGATCGAATATGACGAGAAGGGTTTACTTGAGATGTAGCAAGGACTAATGGGTGTTTGATTTGTGACTTGATATAACTTGTTCAGACTCTGTCTAATAAGAGGTTTATTACCAGCCTTTGGTTCTTTTGGGCAGCTGCTATGATTAGAAATCATCGTTGTGAGTGTTTGAATTATGTGGTATATCATGTGATTTCAGGTATGTTTTAGACTCGTTCGAGGACGAACGTTTGTTTAAGAGGGGGAGGATGTAACGACCCGATCGTTCGTTCTGAGAGTTATAGCCACATTTCCCCCATCTATGCTTATTTATATGTTGTTTAGCTGTGTTGAGTTGTATCGAGTTGGTAGGTTTGGGTTCGAAGTATTTTTGGAGTGAAATGAACACTTAGTCTCTTAATTAGAAAGCTAAGTTAGAAAAGTCAACCGGAAGTTGACTTATGAGTAAAAGAATTCGGATTTGGATTTTTATGATTCGATTAGCTTCGTTGGGTGATTTTAGACTTAGGAGTGTGTCCGAAATAGTATTTGGAGGTCCGTGGTTGAATTAGGCTTGAATTGGCAAGAGTTGGAGGTTTAGAAGTTCTTAGGCTTGAATTCGAGGTTGATTTGGTTTTTGGTGTTGTTTTGGGTGTTTCGGAGGTTTGACTAAGTTCGGGTAGTGATATATGACTTGTTGGAATTGTTGGTTGAGGTCCCGAGGGCCTCGGATGAGTTTTGAATAGGTTTGGGTTGTGTTGCGCTCGTTTTTCTTATGTTTCGACGTCGTTTCATCAAACATAAATGATATCATATTGAACAAATGAGCTCCGATTTCTTTTTTGATTGAAGCAGTAGATCCGTATTGTAATTACGGACCTGTAGCAAAAAGAATCGTCGAATTTGGACATCGTATGAGGATTTTATGGTCATTTTACTAAGAATTAAGTTGCCAGATTTTTCAGTTTGATTACGAAATTGCCACTAGCAGCGTATTTAAAAATCTGTACTATTTGCAAATATTAAAACCTACATATCTCCTTCGTTATAAGGTCAAATTGAGTGATTCAAAAGCCTAACTTGACTAGAATTTCACAAGGAATCCATTGGAGGCATAAAATACGAGTTTCGGGATCGTTTGGCTCAAGAAACTAGGCAGAATGGCTGGTAGAAAAATATACAAAACTAGGGTTTTGTTCATTCGGTCATTTTTGAGTTGGGGAACTCGGATTTGGGCGATTTTGGAGGCGCTTTTCACCATATGGATTGGGGTAAGTGTTCTCTACTCGATTTTGATTATAATTTATGAATCCATCTTCGTTTTTGGGATTTGATTGATGATTTCAAAGTGAAATTGAGGGAGTTAGGGTTTGAGTTTTGGAGAGTTTTAAGTGAGGATTTGAGGGACCAAACGGAGTCCAATTTTGACAAGTTTTATATGGTTAGACTCGGGAGAGGATGGGAATTATTATTCTGTCATTTTCGACTTATTCCGAGACGTGGGCCCGGGGGCCGAGTTTTGGCCGATTTCGGATTTTTGGCATGTTTATGCAGTTTTTATTGTGTAATTAAATTCTTTAGACTATGTTGATAGTAGTATTCTAATTATGGTTAGATTCGAAGCTTTTGGAGACCGAGTCAAGGGACGAGGACATCCCGGAGTAGGATTTTACGCTGTTGAGGTAAGTAACAGTTTTAACTCTGGCTTTGAGGGTATAAACCCGGAGAAATTGATATCATGTGATTGTTTGGTAGTGATACCCACGCTAGGTGACGGGCGTGTGGGTGTGCACGCGAGGGATTGAGACTTGGTCCGTCCCGTGAGGTTGTGAGGCCTAATGGCTATTATCTGTGGTTATGTGTTTACTTGTTGAACGTGTTTGCCTTCATGTTAGAGATCCTGTTTAGGTTTTATTCATGCTCACATTTTTTGTACTCAGTCATAGAAATTATTCTACATGTTTACCTCAGTCTCTTTTATTTGCTAATATGTTGTGATACTTGATGTGGGTTGTGTTCCCTTATTTGTTGATGATGGTGAGGCTAGTGAGGTACATGACTGAGTGAGGCCGAGGGCCTGGTTGTGAGGATATTAATACCATAGCGCGTGAGTTGTCCGCGTAGCACGTGAGTTGACCGTGCGGGTCCAGGTATTGATACCATAGCGCGTGAGTTATCCGCGTAGCACGTGAGTTGACCGTGCGGATCCAGGTATTGATATGGTAGCACGTGAGTTGTCCGTGCTTAGCGCTTGGGCTTTGGGAGCCCCTCCGGAGTCTGTACACACCCCCAGTGAGCGCAGAGTGTTGAGTGTATTGAGTGTTGAGTGCTGAGTGCGAGTGCTGAGTGATGGAGTGACATTGTTGTGAGGTTGCATTTACTTTTACTTTTGCTGCATTTATCTGTTAAATTTCTTTGTGGCATTTACTGAGTTATGGAATTTACCTGTTTATTCCTGTTATTTTTTTAAAATTGTGAAAAATAAATAATTGGACTGTTTTGCTCAGCTCGTCACTACTGCTCAGTTCCTTAGTTATTTCTGTTACTATTGAGGTGGTTGTACTCATACTACACCCTGCACTTTATGTGCAGATCCAGGTGAGTTCGTTGAGTTCAGGCCGACTATCTGTAGAGATTGCAAGGCAGCTGCCAGTGTTCGCAGGACCTCGTTACTCTTTTTGTCATTTCTTCTTTTAGACAGTTATATATCTTAGTTCATAGTTTTAGACGCTCATGACTTAGTGACACCCCGATTTTTGGGACTCGTTTTCGTATTTTATATTATTTATATTTAGAGTTGGTTTAGTTTATCAGGAATTAAATTATTGGAAATATTTTATTAAATTCTTATAATCAAATTAGTAGTAATATTTTGGGAATAGGCTTGCCTTGTAACACGATAGGCGCCATCACAACCAAGGTTAGATTTTGGGTCGTGACAGTGATGCCCCCCAGTATTCGAGGTTGATTGAAAAGAAGCCTTGGATACTGTTGAGTTCTCCTTAGGTAGCACATAATTGTTGCCTCGTTAAAATCCTTGCCGGTAAAACCCATTTGGGACAAAATCCGAGCTAAGGGAAAAAGAGTGCAACGTATGCTTTCAAACTTAAGGCCTTCATGTAAACAAGGAGGTGTCTTCGAGATCGCGTGCCTTCGAGGGTTTCCGTCGTGCCGAGTTTGTAAGATCCTTAACCAACAACTCCGAGGACTAGGTACGATCTTTTCCCGCTATCCACGATCGTGATGTCTTCGATAGCCTTGATCCTGTCGGGGATGATTTCGATACCCCGATTTGATATCATGAAGCCGAGAAACTTACCCGTGCCAACTCTGAAGGCACATATCTCTGGGAAGTCCTCGTGTTGCATTGCCTCAAAACTTCGAATGTTTCCTGCAGATGAATTAAAATGGTCCTCTGCGCGCAGAGACTTAACTAGTCGTATCATCAATATAGGCTTCCATTGTTTTACCTGTTTCTTCTTTGAACATCCTATTAACTGGGAGTTGGTACGTAGCTTCTCGATTGCAAACATTTCTTTTGCAGCATGTTGTTCTTCGTGGACTGTTTTCACTCTTTCCTCTGTTGGGAATTTCATCATCTGGTGAAGAGTTGAAGGCACTGCCCTCGTGTTGTGTATTCATGGTCTCCCGAAGAGTGCGTTATACCTCATGTCACCTTCGATGACATGGAACCTGGTGTCTTGTATGGTCCCGGCTACGTTTACTGGGAAGATAATCTCTCCCGTTGTTGTTTTGCTTGCCATGTTGAAGCCATTCAGCACCTGGGATGCAGGTACAATCTGATCTTGCAGGCCCAGTTATTCCACGACCCTCGATCTGATTATGTTCGCTGAGCTACCTGGATCCACTAAAACATGTTTAACTTAAATTTTATTTAAAAGGATAGAGATTACCAGGGCGTCGTTGTGAAGCTGGGATATGTCTTCTGCTTCCTCGTCACAGAATGATAGGATGTCCTCGGGCACATAGCTCCAAGTCCGTTTCTCTTTTGTGATTGATACTTTGGTGAGCTTGAATATAGATCGTTGAGGGACATCGACTCCGCCAATGATCATGTGGATTACGTGATGTGGTTCTTCTTGCTCATTTTTCCTTGCGTCTCTCTCCCTGAAGTGATTCTTAGCCCGATCACTTAGAAATTCTCGAAGGTGGACCTCATTGAACAACCGAGCCACCTCTTCTCTTAGCTACCGGCAATCTTCTATTCTATGGCCATGTGTACCGTGATAGTTGCACATCAAGTTCGGGTTTCTTTGAGAAGGATCAGTTTGTATAGGCCTGGGCCACTTGGTGTCTTTGATTTTTCCAAAAGCCAACATAATTATTGATGCATCTACGCTAAAGTTGTACTCCGATAACCGAGGCGCCTCTGCGGGATTGGTGTGCTTATCGAATCTGTTTTTACTTACAAGTCCCCGAGAACTTTGACCCCGATCGTTTCTCTGATCATTTCGAGAGCGTTTTGACCTGAACCGTTGTTCTTCGATCGACATACAGTTGATACCTTTCCCTGTTCAATCTCGATTCCCTGTTCGTATCCTTCGGGGGCTTGGCCACAAACCTGTTGGGATGAACTGAACCCGAGGGGGCTCCTAATTGATCGTCCTCAACCCTGATTTTTGACTGGTAACAGTTGTGCATATCTGACCACGTCACAGCTGGATACTCATCAAGTTTTGCTTTAGTTGTCGAGAAGCAATCAAGCTTCGCTCGTTCAAACCCTGCATAAAGGCCTGTACTGCCCTGTCGTCGGAGACCGGTGTCAAATCCATTCTTTCCATCTGAAACCTGGACACGAACTCCATTAACATCTCGTCGTTCCTTTGTTTTATTTTGAAGACATTCAATTTCCTCGTGGCCACCTTTATGGCCCCGGCATCGGCTTTAATGAAGGCGTCTGCTAGCATAGCAAATGAATCAATAGAGTTAGGAGCTAAGTTGTGATACCAAATCATAGCTCCTTTTGAGAGCGTTTCTCCAAACTTCTTCAACAACACTGATTCAATTTCATCATCATTCAAGCCATTTTCTTTGATCCTACAAGTGTATGAAGTAATATGTTCGTTAGGGTCGGTTGTTCCGTTATACTTGGGTATGTCGGGCATGCGAAACTTTTTGGGAATGGGCATCAGAGGCGCACTCTGAAGGAATGGTTTTTGTATGAATTTTTTGGCGTCTAAACCTTTCAAAATTGGAGGTGCCCCGGTATCTGGTCTACACGGGAGTTATAGGTCTCCACTTTTTTATCATTGTCTTCAATTTTCTTTTCCCCGGACTCGATCCTCTTGGTTAGCTCTTCGAGCATCCTCAAAACCGTGGGGTCAGTCTCTGAGCCACTTTCGTCGGGCCTTTCTAGTGCTGGTTCAGTGTGCCGAGTGTTTACTGGTTCAGCTGTATTTGGAGTTTTATTCTGACTCTGAAGTTGAGCGATGGCGATTTACTGATCTTGCAGCATCTCGAATATCACTTCGAGGCTGACTCCCCCATCTCCCATTCTTTATGTTCTTTGGCCATCGGATCGGGCTTCCCTGTGCATATTTCCTTCGGGGTCCGTGCCTAGATCTGCATTCAAAGCGATGTGCGAACTAACATCAACTGGTTCCACATTTGGCACTTCTCCTGGGTTTATCGGTGGTACACCGACCCCCGCGTTGCTGTTTTCTCCAAGACCTTCATTGTCATGAACATGTGCGTTTTGTGTGCTAGACATGCTTAAGCCTGAGAATCAAAAAATCTTGACAAGAAAAGTGTAAAGATAACGTGTGTAATGAGAATCAGTAAAGAAATAATCACTATTATCTTTAGCCCCACGGTGGACGCCAAAGTGTTTACCTCGAAAATACGAGTAACAATTAAGTTTGATTGTGGTTTTAAAGATACGTGATTTAGTTCAATACCAATTAATAATCAAGAAATGTGAAGTAGGAATGAAAAAGACGAGAGAATCAAACCAATATTACTTGACAGTGATGACCTCGAGACAGTGACCTCGAGACGGGCTAAGAGCAATAAAGTAAGAAAAGTAAAGTAAGAACAATAGAGCTAAAGGACAATGCTGATGAACAATAGGCGAAAAGGTAGAGAGTATATTCTTTTCTCAGTAATAATGTGTTCTTACAAATGATTGAGATCCCTTTTTATAATAGGGAAACCCTAAATAAGGAATATTTATATTTACAGTAGGGAATATTCTTGTTACAGCTGTCTAACCGCCTAGTACAGAATCGTGAATCTTATTCCGGGATTTGCGCCATGATCTTGGGGACGTGGCTGAAATCTAGCTCATTTTGTTACAAACCCATAATGGTACTATTTCGGGGTCGAGCTCACTTGGCCTCGGTATTCCTCGAACTCCTGTCTCCGGGCATCGCACTCTATCTTCAAGCTCTTTTCTGGTCCACCGGTTTCGAACTTGGCATCGCCCGGACTCGGGTCTAGGACGGAACTTCGAGCCTGTACATCGGGGGCATATATGATTTTGACCGTATACAATCTTGAACTTCTAAAATGACAAATAATTTGAGATAACTATTTCTAGTAACCATAATTGTTAATCGGAGGCGGAGGGAGTAAAATGTTGATGGAGCAAAAAGGATTGAGCTTCTACATGGAGAAACAGAAAATTCCATTAATAGAAGTTTTCCAAGTTCCCATGTGAGGCCATCCATTTTTCAATAAAACGGCAAAATTAGTTATGCTAAACGACTCGAGACTTTAAAGAGGCAAAACTAAATTATTTTAAAATAAACAATCCATTTATGAATTGAATGGAATATGTGCAAAAAGGCAAAAGGGTTTGGTGAGGGTTAGGAATCTCATGGACATTCTTGAAAGAGTATTTATTGCCTTTTTGTTGTTTAGGTTGAATGGTGGAAGGAGATAAGCTTTAAGGCAAAATATAGCAATAACTTCCAAAACTTTGTTTTTGTGGGATATGGAGTTCTTAATTTTAGGCATGGACCTATATAGTCCCATAATTATCTCCCAACATATATCCTCTACCCTCTTCCTACGTAAGAAAAAATATTGCTCCACTTTGTTCAGTATTTATATCAAACTATATGAGTTTAGGATGATTAAATAATAAATTAGGCTTATATTAATTAATTATAATTAAGTACTAAAAGTGTATATAGAAAACTTATTTCGTCCATTTACATTGAGTGCAAATAAAAAAGAACGAAAATCCTAACTTTAAGCCGAAGCCGCAAGTGGGGTCCACGAAGTAGAGCCCTCTTTTTTCGGCATTCCAAAAATAGAAAATGTTGAACATGTTGGAAGGACCTTTTTCTTGGTTCTGTTTCAGCAGCATTCAATGAGGAAACTTGCCCGGAGTTTTTGACTACTCTTTCCCTTCATTTTTACTTGGCATATATATTAAAAATAGATTTTCATTTTTACTTGTCGTTTTACGCATATTAAGAGAAAGACAATTTTTTTTCTATTATACCCACGGTATTTATTACTCATTTCAAATTATTTTCTCAAATACAATAAAATATGCATCAATTAATATGGGTATCATGATAAATTATGTACTTTATTTATTATTTCTTAAGGGGTGTGAAAAGTCAAAACGTGCCAAGTAAAAGCTAACGGAGGGAGTAGTAATTCTCATTTTCCTCATCCTTCCTGTTTAAATATACCTTTTTCTTGTTTAAGCTGCGTTTATTACAACTACCAACAGGTATAGATGAAGTATTTGGACATTAGGTGCAAAATATTTATATTCATACTGAGTTTATCCTACTGTCAACAAAATAATAATGAGTACACTAGCATTATGCATAAATTAACTTAATTCTGGATCCATCTTTGAACACCAAGACCAAGGGATTGGCTCGCGCGCACGAGATTTGAGCAAAGGGCAGCCCGATGCACATAATATCCTGCGTTCATGTAGGATTCGGGGAAGGACCCCACCCTAAGGGTGTGATATAGACAACCTACCCTAATACAAACATTAGTGACTGTTTTTACGGCTCAAACCCATGACGTATAAATTACACGAAAATAGTTTTATCGTTGCGCCGAAACTTCCCTATAGGCGTATGAGATTTGAGCGACGAACGCAAAATGGGTCAATTTGAATATTTCCATGGGAAAAGTATGTACTCATATTTAAATTACCAGATTTTTAACAAAGTTGAACAAAATCTCCTTAGACTGGGACAACTCAGTCGAGTCGAATGCATGGACCTGTTCCACAGAAGATAACACAAAAAGAGAAGGAAAAAGGACTATATGATATTCCTGAGGACTGCAGCTTTAGTCTTGGACTGTGGACTAAGCAGTGGTAGTTGAGAAATTGCCAAATTCACAGATTGTCTAAAGTAGGTTTCAAGACAAATTACTTGTCTTGGAATTTTACTGCTTAGTCCATGTTTCACACTGCACTTTCTGCTCCAATCATCACTCCCTCTTCTCTTCTCTGTTCTTTTTTCCTTTTTTTCTCTACATCACAAACAATCCTAAGATCTTAAGGATTTTTCTTTAAAGAAAAAGAAATACCAAAAGTTTTGGAATTAATTCCCTCAAATAGTCCCTTCACTTAACGAATTTAACTAGTAAAATTATTTATCTTTTTTTAATTCCAATAAAATCGCTCATGTTTATCCATATATCTTACAAAGTAATAATGGCTTGAAAGTCACTTAAAGCGAAGTTGTTTGCAATTTGCCCCCTTAATATATGTGCTCTTTTATGATTTACACCTTATTCGTTTTTTTAATGATTTGCACCTTAATCTCCATAGTTCCTTGGAAATCGTAAATAATCTAATATGAGGTTGAGAGTCTTGTTTAGGGGAGAACTTTTCGGGGCACGTATTAGTGTGCCACTTGTGTTTGCCTCTTTGTGACGTTGTTCTCTCGATATTTTGTATTGTCTTTTATATAGTGGATTGCTCATCTCTGCCCGTGGATGTAGGTCAAATTGACCAAACCACGTTAATGTTTTGTCTCTTTTAGTATATTTCTTTTTTGTTATTTGATTTAACGTCGTTCAAGGTTTGTTTTATTAGCTTTCGCATGACACTTGATTATTTCGATCCTAACAAGTGGTATCAGAGCGAGGTTCAAGACAGGTTCATCTTGGCGGGTTAGTTCTATTCTCAACCTATTTGATGGTAATCATGTTTTTTGTATGAGAAATTTGACTAGAGTGCTACTCACGTTGAGACAAACTTTGTGGCGGAGATTTAGAGATGTGACCTCTTAAAGGTTATGTGAAGAAGGTGGATCAAATTTATTTTATCAAAAAATTCAGGCCAAGGGAGAGAAATGCTAGGTGTTTGTCGTGACTTTCTAGTTTTCTTTCTTTTGAAGGAAAGGGCTACATATTTACCATAATTGAGTTTTTCTAACTCTTTCATGTTTGGCTAGTCCTTTTTCTTAGAGGAAAAGGTTTTAGGCTTCTACAAATTGAGAATCCTTTATTCTCATTCAGTAGCATCCACAATGTAGCCATATGGGGTTCGAGAGTCTTTTTTAGGGGAGAACTTTTCGGGACAAGTGTTAGTGTGCCACTTGTATTTGCCTCTTTGTGAGGTTGTTCCCTCGATATTTTGTACTCTCTTTTATATAGTGAACTACTCATCTTCGCCAATGGATGTAGGTCAAATTGATCGAACCACATTAAATGTTTGTGTCTCTTTTGATGTATTTATCTTTTATTGTATGATTTAACGTCGTCGTTTAAGGTTTGCTTTCTTAACTTTCGCATGACACCTTATTATTTCGATCCTAACATGTTTGTCTCTTAATGGGATGGAGTGAAAAAGTATGTTATTCACATATAATTTTTTAAGCTACTAACCACTAGAGTATCTAGTGGTTAGTTTTATTAATAAAATCAAACTTGTCCCTCACATTAATGTAAAAAATGTGAATTTGCGAAATTAAAAGAGCTAGTATCAACTTAGATTTTCTAGAGTACTCCAACTTGATATTACTATAAAATAAAAATTTAGCAAATGTAATGAAGGGCATTGCATTTGCCAAGATTAAGAACACGATTGTATTTCTTGAGAAAAATGGTAATCTTGCTCTCCTACTTCAAAAGCAATATTAGCTATCCGCAAGTTGTTCGCTTCCTCTCAACTTATGTTGTTCATATTGTTTTTTGTTTCACTTAATATTACTTTTTTCTATTTTGTTCTTGTAAATAATTGAAATATGAATTATTTATGATTTTGCAAGGAGCTAAAAAGATTAAGGTGTAAATCATTAAAAAGAAGACGATTTAAATCACAAAAGAGTACATACATTAAGGATGCAAATTGCAATTACTCTATTTTGTAAATGGCTTTCAAGTCATTGTTACTTTGAAGATACATGGATGAACTCGAGTGACTTTATTGAATAAAAAAAATAATAATAACTTTGCTACGTAATTTTGTTAAGTTGAATATCCATTTTGAGAAATTAAATCTGAGTTTTGAGGGAGGTTTTATGGTTTATTTAGCCCATTCTTAGCCCAATAATAACAAACACAACCAAAAAGGGGTATTATCACTTTTAGCGTCAGAAATTATTTATTCTGGTAGTCAAAAAAGTGTATAATTTTTGTAAATAACATACAGAATATATATATATATATATATATATATATATATATATATATATATATATATATATATATACCAATTTTATATATTTTTTTGACTATTATTTTTACTGCAGCTATACAGTGTCATTTTTCCGAACCAAATTGGATAGAGTTGTTCGGCCCAGTTTAGCACCATGTCGAAAGGGCTGGGATGTTTTCTCTTGGAGAAATTTGTAGTCTTCGAAGTTCTAAATTCTCATGGATTTCCTTGGTTTAATTTTGTGATCAAAGTCTATTCGATCGGCATAATTTTTCTGTGTCATTCAATAAAGTATTTTAAGAAATTACAATTTCAATTTCGATGAAACCATCCTAAATCTGCTCCAAATGATCTCAGATTGAACTAAACCTTCAAGTACCAACACAAATGCTCCTCAATTACCGGTTTAGTCAAATAACACTAAATCAAGAAGACCCACATTTTTTTTCCAAGACTTTCCCAGGACCAACATTTCAATTTTGAGAGTTTTAAAGTAAATCACTAAATCATTGCTTGAACTAATAAATTATCAACATTCAAATAAATTTAACAATAATTAATCATTAGCTTCCAGCTTCTACCCAATCAAAAATTTAAAGCTTCCAATATTAAAGAACTATGGTGTTCTTGGTGAAAAAGATGTATATTTTTGTAATAAAGGCAAAAAATAATAATATTTAAAGACTAGCACTTTAAGGGGACAACCGGTGCAATTTTGTGCATTACTTTCCTTATCTCAATCAATGTTATATTACTTCTTCCTTGGGCCTCAACTAATGCTCAGTTGCTCACAAATGCACAATGGATTGAAGAAGTAACTTAAATAATCATCTACTTAATCACTTAAACTGAAAATAGTCGGGGATGTATAATATATATATATATATATATATATATATATATATATATATATATATATATATATATATATATAGCCATATAATTAGTTTATAATTTATGTATATCGACTAGGAAAAAAAAATAATAAATTCGGTTGGCTATTTGTGTAAGAATCTCTCATGGATTTGTGGACCTCAGAATGCCTCCTCTTTGGGCCAAGAAAAATAGCCCTCCACTGGCTCAAGTCCTGCTTTCAATTGTGAACCCTGTCAACTGATGCTTGGGTTTTATTCCCATGACTATCTAAACGGAATAAAATATTTATCAATTTATACTATTTCCAAAAAAAATTGCTCCTTAAGAAATTATATTGCATGATTTATGCATATTATATGCCTTCGGGGTGTACAATTCACATTTTATAAATATTTGTTCCTAGTTATGCATGGAATGTAATATTCTTTAAAATGAACATTTTCGCATAATATTTTTTGGCTTTGACCGCACCGCATAAATTTGCCTTGATTTTTTCTATTACCAAATTTCTTCCGCGAGATCTAAGAAGCGCGGTAGATACTTCCCAATCTTCTAACATAATTTTGTTTCAAAATATGTATATCTTGTGCACAACATTGACTAATATATGGTTATTACTAAATATAAAGTAGGTAGTAATAATATGAATGCATAATGGAATTTTTGGAATGTCAAATTTTGTGTCCTACATTACAAGATCATTATGATTCGAAGTGGACTCACATAGAATAAGCATTATTATATTTTGGAACTTAATGCATATGTTACGTAGTATGCCCAAGTTTCTCATTTGCAATTATAGAAAAGCCTCGATCTACCTAATGAAACTATTGTATTTAGCAGCAATTTGAATTTGTTAAGTGCAAAGCTAGACTCCATCAATGTGCAGTCTTCTCAAAAAGGTCATATCCAAGATTTATTTCTTTGGGATGACCGACATTAATTTATATACTCGTTTCAGTAATGGGGAGTAGAAGAAAATGTAAAATAATTTCAAAAATTAGATTAATTGAATATTATTTTTTAAGCAGAGATGTTATATATAGTTGCAGTGAACTAGAATATATTTTTTGAATATATAGATCGGAAGATCTATCAAGTTTCAAACTTAAAGGTTCTTTCTTTTTTTGTGTGATTATAGCTCGTCTTAGGTGGAATTCGTATATACTTAATTAAAAAGAATAATTGTTTAAGGATGTTTTTGGTACGAAGGAAAATATTTTTCATAGAAAATGTTTTCCTAGAAAATGTTTTCATGAAAAATAAGTGATTTTGTCACTTATTTTGACTTGTTTGGTTGGTGAGTGAAAAACTTTTTCCGGAAAATATTTTTTAATGTTTGGTTAGAGAGTATAAAATATTTTTTATGTTACTCTCCTCACCTTTTCCCCAAGTCCCATGTTTCCTTGCCCCCCCCTTCCCCCAATCATCCCCCAAATTCATACAAACCCAAAGAAGCTAATGTGGTGCTTTACTTTTTTTCGCAAAACAACAGTGAAATTTATGTTCCATAACTATAAAGAAAATACTCTTTTTTGATTGAAAGAGAGAGTACTTTTTCTACAACATGAAAATAAAGTACTCATTTTGTTGAAATGAAAGAAAATACTTTTTCTACATCACGAAAAAAATATTTTTTTTTGTTAAAATAAAAAAATACTTTTTTATACATGAAAATAAAATACTCATTTATTGAAATAAAAAAAAATCTATTTATAACATGAAAAGAAAGTACTATTAATAAAAAATTTATTTAGGGTGGGGCGTGGGGGTGGTTGGTGGGGATGGGGAATAGGGTAGAGAAGGTTAAAAAAGAGTTTTGAAAAATATTTTCCCTTCTCTTGATAGAGAAAATATTTTCCTCCAATTGGAGAAAAAATGAGTTCATTAGGAAAATGTTTCCCAAAACATTTAAATCAACCAAATATGAAAAAATTGGAAAATATTTCAAAAAAAAATTTCCTTCGTACCAAATACAATCTAAATCATCATATGTAGTAATTTTCAGGGGTCGATCCATAAAGCAAGCAAGCAATTGATTTAGGCCTCACATTTGTGGGGGCCCCATTTTTTTATTACATCTAATAGTCTGTGTATAAGTTTAAAAAAAATTCTACGAATTGAAAAAGCTTGATTTCTTTCTTTAACAAACTTGCAACTTCTATGACTTCTGCCAAGAAAATTGCACTTGAAATGAATATCGACCCCGAATTTCGTAAGAAATGTATGATATGTAGGAAGTAACAATTTGATTAGAATGTTGATAATGAAATCTCAAAAATTTTCGAAGAGTCTTTTGGAGTTGATTACTTTATACATAGTAGACAAGGATTTTTTTCACTTCAAAATAGATTTGAACAATTCGAAGCATATGAAAATATTTTTGATTTTCTTTTAGCGGTAAAAATTATGATCACTACATGATGAAAATTTGAAAAAATATTACCTTAATCTTGAATGTTCCTTAAAGCATAATAATCAATTCGATATTGATGGTTTAGATTTATTTTTGGAATTAAAAATATTAAGAAAAATAGAACAATTAGAAGATAACAGTTTAGTTGATACACTCGGTCAAATAATAAGATTTGATTCTTTTTTCAATGCCTATATTACTTATGGAGTATTAATAACTCTTGTTTCCGTCTCTTCAACGGAAAGAAATTTTAAAATTAAAATTGATAAAATCTCACCTAAGATCAATAATGTTTCAAGAAAGATTCACACCATTGGGGTTCGGTGTAATACTGTAATCTCAGCAGATTCACACCCCCTACCCCACTCAACCCCCTCGTACCCCCCACTGCAGCCCCCCCACCCTCCATTGAAGAACATAAGAAAACAGAGTACTACCACCCCCCTGCTCTGTCCTTCTCTATCCCTTTCTCTCTCTAACTTTACTCTTTTTCTTTTTTCTCTCTCTCATTCTTTGCCCTTTGTTGTCTCTTCACTTCTTTTTCTCCATCACTTTGATACCAAAAGCAACCACAACCCCTTTTGCTTTTTCTCCTCAAGGTTCCACTCTTGAGAACCTTATCAGCAGAAAATCCTATCTTTCATCATCAGCTAACATGAACCCTCTAGGTATATTCATTTCTCTTTTCTGATTAATTATTTACCTGATATAGAAAGTCGGTGTCTTTAATAAAATTGTTCTTGAAAATCCAAGTTTTTTTTTTTGGTTTTGTTCAATGCTTGGCTGGTTTTTCATTCTTGGTATTTGTTGAGCTGTAATGCGGTTTTACTTTTAGCATTAAAAGTTGTAATTTCTTTTCTCTTTTTTTTATGGGTGAGAAAGAACTGAGAAGCGGCCTTTTTTTGATTGAGCTGTAATGTTGTTTTTGCGTTGCTTTTGTATGGTTTTTGAGCTTATTTTTGTTGATTTTTGACGTTATGCAGGGTTGAAGCATTCAGATGAATCAGATCTAAGGTTGTGAATGGTTTTGGCATTTTCAGGTTATCCTTAATGAGGTCTTTTTTATCCTTTCTTAACCCTTAAGTTTTTCAACTGATAAAGATTTAGGGTTAAACATACTTAAGACTCTGGTGTATTTGAGGTTTATTGAGCATTAGTGTAGCTTGAGTTATTTCTGAGAGAAGTTGAAGGGTTTTGGTTCAGTGTTTATTTTTCTTGAGTGAGAACTAGTAGCCTTAATAATGCAGAGACCACCACAAGAAGATTTTTCACTTAAGGAGACTAAACCCCACCTTGGTGGAGGGAAGGTCACGGGCGATAAGCTTACTAGCACCTATGACTTGGTTGAGCAAATGCAGTATCTTTATGTTCGGGTGGTGAAAGCAAAGGACTTACCTGGGAAGGATGTAACGGGTAGTCTTGATCCTTATGTTGAGGTTAGGCTCGGGAACTATAGGGGTACGACCCGTCATTTCGAGAAGAAGTCAAATCCCGAATGGAATCAGGTGTTTGCTTTTTCCAAGGATCGGATTCAAGCTTCTGTACTTGAGGTGAGCGTGAAAGATAAGGATCTTGTTAAGGATGATTTTGTTGGTCGCTATATGTTTGATTTGAATGAGATCCCAAAAAGAGTGCCCCCAGATAGTCCTCTTGCTCCGCAGTGGTATAGGTTGGAGGACAGAAATGGTAACAAAGTTAAAGGAGAGCTGATGTTGGCTGTTTGGATGGGTACTCAAGCTGATGAAGCCTTTCCTGAATCTTGGCATTCCGATGCTGCGACTGTTAGTGGTGCTGATGCTCTTGCAAATATAAGGTCTAAGGTGTACCTCTCACCAAAGCTGTGGTACCTTAGAGTTAATGTGATTGAGGCTCAGGACTTGATTCCCGGTGACAGAAGTAGGTTTCCAGAAGTTTACGTGAAGGCCATCCTTGGAAATCAGGCATTGAGAACCAGAGTTTCCATGAGCAAGACTATCAATCCGATGTGGAATGAGGATCTGATGTTCGTAGCAGCAGAACCATTTGAGGAGCCATTGATTTTGAGTGTGGAAGACAGAGTTGCACCAAACAAGGATGAAGTTCTCGGAAGGTGTGCTATTCCTTTGCAGTATATTGATAGGAGATTGGATCACAGACCTATTAACAGTAAGTGGTATAATCTTGAAAAGCATATAATGGTTGAGGGAGAAAAGAAGAAGGAAATCAAGTTTGCAAGCAGGCTTCACATGAGGCTATATTTGGAAGGAGGTTATCATGTTCTGGATGAGTCAACCCATTACAGTAGTGATCTTAGACCAACTGCAAAACAGCTGTGGAAGTCCAGCATTGGTGTCCTAGAATTGGGTATTCTGAATGCTCACGGCCTCTCGCCGATGAAAACAAAAGATGGGCGGGCAACAACAGATGCCTATTGTGTTGCCAAATATGGGCAAAAGTGGGTCCGAACAAGGACAATTATAGATAGTTTCGCTCCCAAGTGGAACGAGCAATACACTTGGGAAGTATTTGATCCATGCACTGTCATAACTATTGGTGTATTTGATAATTGTCATCTGCATGGAGGAGATAAATCCGGAGGGGCAAGAGACTCGAGGATTGGGAAGGTCAGGATCCGGCTTTCAACTCTTGAAACAGATCGTGTTTACACACATTCTTATCCACTACTGGTCTTGCATCCTACCGGGGTGAAGAAGATGGGTGAAATTCACTTGGCTGTAAGATTTACTTGCTCATCATTAATGAATATGATGCATATGTATTCTCAGCCACTGCTACCTAAAATGCACTATATTCATCCTTTAACTGTCAGCCAGCTCGACAGCTTAAGGCATCAAGCCACTCAGATTGTCTCAATGAGGCTGAGTCGTGCTGAGCCACCTTTGAGGAAAGAGATAGTGGAGTATATGTTGGATGTTGGTTCCCACATGTGGAGTATGAGGAGAAGCAAAGCCAACTTTTTTAGGATTATGGGAGTTTTAGGTGGATTAATTGCTATTGGAAGATGGTTTGATCAGATATGCCATTGGAAAAACCCCATTACGACTGTTCTGATCCATATCTTGTTCTTGATACTGGTTCTATATCCGGAGCTTATTCTGCCTACCATTTTCCTTTATCTCTTCTTAATCGGAGTTTGGTATTACAGATGGAGGCCTAGAAATCCTCCCCACATGGATACTCGTCTTTCTTGTGCTGATAATGCACATCCTGATGAACTGGACGAGGAATTTGATACTTTCCCTACTTCACGTCCTCCTGATATTGTTCGGATGAGGTATGACCGTTTGAGAAGTATTGCAGGACGGATACAGACTGTGGTTGGTGACTTGGCTACTCAAGGCGAGAGGCTGCAGTCTTTGCTTAGCTGGAGAGACCCTAGAGCAACCGCACTGTTTGTTATTTTCTGCTTGATTGCTGCCATTGTGCTCTATGTCACGCCTTTCCAAGTTGTGGCACTCTTGACTGGATTTTATGTGTTAAGACATCCGCGGTTCCGTCACAAGCTACCATCTGCGCCGCTTAATTTCTTCAGAAGATTGCCTGCAAGAACAGACTGCATGCTATGAACTCTACATTTTGCTTCTGTTAATCTTTATCATCCTGTGTTTTCCCCCTTTCCTTTTGTCTCGAATCGATGAAAATGATGTAAAAAAGTTGGGCTTTTCTCCCCTTTCACCAAGTGGTGAATGTTAGATCCTACTCCATGTGTAAGATCTCCCTGAACTATTAGATCTAGTGAATTTACTGTTTATTTATTCTAAAAGTGTTGGCTGCTTGATGCAAATCTATATTCTTATATTTTGTAGTCAGTTTTGATTTCTTAATAAACTAGTATTCCTTAAGGATGAAGTATTGTTGTATTTTGTAGTAGTATATTTTGTGTTGGAATGTTCTGACAATGATGTCTTTACAAGTATGATATATTAATTCTACCTTTCTGCATACCATTAATGTAATGAGGGGATAATTGTACTTAGCATTGTATAATGCAAGTTGACATTATTTTAGCTGGTAATATTTGTCAGCTTATGAACACGAAATAAGGTAGAGATCCTGCAACTCTGTGCTTTGTGTGTTTTATATAATGCTGTTGGATCTGGAAAATTAATACACACCCGGTAAATGAGGAAGTTGGAAAAGGTAAAACATGAAACACAGTAAAAAAGAAAAATAAAAAAGGGGCGGGAAACATGATAGAAGACAAGAAACCCAGGCAACATTTCAAGTTTCAAGCTGCTGAACTGTACTCCCTCCGGTCCAAAATAAGCGATTTTTTGGATGTTTTCACACAGATTAAGAAATCTACCTTTTAGCATTAATTAGCAATGGAATTGACCATATTAACCTTTACTATCTCACATAAACACTCCTAATACATATTTCAACACTATTTACTCCAAGGACAATGTAGGAAAAAAATAATTAAATCACTTATTTTGGACCACAAAAAAAGGCCAAAAAATCACTTATTTTGGACCGGAAGGAGTATCTTTTATTTTCCCAAGAAAAATTGTTCATGGGTCCAATAATCTAGTTTCTCTCGAACACTCTAACCTATAAATACAAAATAAAGTGTAATTTAATCTTTTCCAAAAGCTTTGAATATTAATCTTGACAGTTCGGTTTCCTATTCTCTTGCTACTCTCTCTCATTCACTTTTACTTGGCACGTTTTGATTTTTACGCCCCTTAAGAAATAATAACTGGAGTGCATAATTTACCATGATATCCATATTAATTGATGCATATTTTATTGAATTGGAGAAAATAATTTGAAATGAGTAATAAATACTATGGGTATAACATGAAATTTTTTTTTGTCTTTTCCTGCTATGCGTAAAGTGATAAATAAAAATGAAAATTTATTTTTAGTATATATGTCAAGTAAATGTGAACCGAGGAAGTTTATGTTTTGTTCAATTGATAGTAAACGACAAGTTTCAGAGATGAGTTGGCAGGTGTTTTGAAATTATGTTGCGTAACAAGTTTCAGATTTCAATGTAACATTTAACTTCCATAGACTGTTTGAATTAAGCTTTACCATTTTTAATTCTCTCCAAAAGAGACATCCTTTGTATGTATCCTATGCGTAATTAAGTTGGTCCAAAACTATGTTGTCCAACTCTTCAAAATGCCGCCACATCTGTATTGTATCTTGCAAAAATATATTATTTTTTATGAATTCGGCAACCATCTTGAAGAGTCCGAGCAATATAGATCCAAACAGCACCATATATACGTACGCATCCATAATTGTTGTTTGGTACTTTGTTTATACTTTTACTATAAAAAAAAAAGTTTTTTATGCTACACTGAAATAAGATAAATTGAGCACTTGGCCTTCACGACCAAGTTTTTCATTTCTGGCATATATTAAAACGGAGAGAACCATCTCTTGTCAAAAATTGGTGCTTTGGGTCTTTAGAAGCAAAAGTAGGTTTGAATATAGACTCATTCTACTTTTAGGTGTTGTGTAGAACTTAAGCATCAGTTTATAGTCAAGAGGTGGTGGAGTAAATGTCCAAAAGATAATGAAAACTGAACGGCAGAATATAACCCATTGGCCATTGTAAATCAGTTACGTTTAAAGAAGAAATTAACAAATATTCATTGCAATTGACACTTAATTTTTAAAAATGTCACGTCCAAATACTTTGCTATTCCTAATTTTACTGATTTAAAGGACTTGCTTCCTAATTTACTGGCTGCCACTTTGATAAATGATAAATCATATCATCATCATCAAAATGTATGGATTACATCTTTCCTGTTGTGGTTTTCAAACACAATATGAAATTATAGAACTTTTACTTCTCCTCTGCTGAATTCTTTTTCTTGAAATAAAGTTTGACTTCTCTCGGATGCTACATATTTACCAAAGGCAATATAAGCTTCCATCATAAGCATTATATACGTTTATTCCTTAATGCATGCTACAATTATATCAGTACTGTAACCTAGGGTGTGTTTGGTATGAAGGAAAATATTTTCCAATTTTTTCATGTTTGATTGGTTTAAATGTTTTGGAAAACATTTTCTCGTGAATTCATTTTCTTCCAATTGGACGAAAATAGTTTTTTATCAAAATAAGGGAAAACATTTTCCAAAACTTTTTTTTCAACCTTCTCCACCTTATTCCATATCCCACCAAATCCAAATGGAGAATAAATGGAGTGAATCCAAATCCCTAAATCAATTTTCAGAATTTGCACTTTTCTTGAATTATTTATTAAAACTCAAATACATATTTTGAATATCAATTATGTCGTTTTAAAAAATTAATTCTCATTGATATTGGATACGCGCGTGTCTAAATACTAAAAAGTGGTACATAGGGATAGTTGGATAAACAAAAAATGAGGAGAGACATTAAAAAAAAAACAATCAGAACTAACACAGACATTGCAGTTAAAACAATATTTATTTATTGGTGTACTTAAAGGAATAGTACCACCGTACGCTCAATTTTTTATATTATAGTCTGACAATCACAAAGAATTCATAGCGAGTGGATTCTCACTAAAAGCATTATTCTCTAAGTGTTTTCTCACATTTGTTTCAAAATATTTTATATGTATAAGAATTTTTAACTTTTATAAATATGGAAAGGCTTTAGCACTACTTCCTCCGGTTCACAATAAGTGTCCAATTTGTTTTTTCATTTTGGTTCAAAATAAGTGTCCAGTTATGTAATCAAGAAAGAATTCAATTTATTTTTACAAAATAACCCTATGTACATATCCCTAAAAAGTTTTCTTACTCCTCACATTAAATGTTTAATTAGGGGTAGTTTAGTCATAGTAGGTATTTTTATATAGAATTTAGTATTTTTTTAATGGGCGTGCTAAAAGCAAATTGGACACTTATTGTGAACCAGAGGGAGTAATTGATAAACTCTACGCCTTGGGATTTGAGATGCAAGATTAAATTATCTAGTCATCTGTACGTTTTCGTAGAATTTCAATTTCATTAGTATTCTTTGAAAAACTCCATAGCCAACTCCTCACAAATCCCTCCTAAACCTCCAGATATTGACCAAATTACCAATACAATTTTAAACTCCCCAACAGAATCTCAAACTAGTTTCAAGGAAAAATTACTTGCAAGCGAACATATAATCGAGATTGATATGGACCATCAGGAAGAGGAAATCGTACAGGAGACAAATGAAACACCATCATTCGAAAATGAAGTAAATCGTTTAACCGGCGGAGTAAGTGCTTCCAACTATCTAACAAGGAAAAAGAAAGGCTTTACTCTACATGGAAATACTCCCTCATCATCAAACTCTTTGGGAAAAGAATTATTCATCACTATTTAAAAACAAAACTACAAGAACTATGGAAACCCACATAGCAGTTTCCACTAATTGACCTAGGATCCGACTATTTCGTAGTAAAATTCACAAAAGAGGAAAATATGAACAATATGCTTAAGAATGGGCCTTGATTTGTCAATGACCATTTTCTCTTTGTGAAAAAATGGGAACCCAATTTTGTCGGTGCAGAAGCAAACCAAACATATGCCGCAATATGGGTGAGATTATCACAGCTACCAACAGAGTATTATGATGGAGCTCTGCTCAAACGAATAGGAAATTTAGTAGGCACACTATTGAAGATTGATGCCTGCACCAGTTCTACACTGAGAGGAAGATATGCAAGACTCTGCATACAAGTTCCATTAGAAGAACCAGTAACCACATGCATTCAAATAGACTCCCACCTTCAACAGATAATCTATGAAGGAGAAGGCTTCCTTTGCAAACACTGTGGCAGGTTAGGTCACACAATTAACTGCTGCCTCCATCACCAACGCAGTAAAACTCTTATCCAGAGCCAATACAAGATAATCAGGCGGCAAATCAAAACTACAACAAAAACCAACACCTCAATCATCAGATAGCTAACGACAAGGCAAGTGAGTGGCTAACAGTCTCCTTCACCAGAAAAAGGAAAACACAAAATCTAAAACATGGAACAAGGGATACCACAAAGGAGAAGGAGATGCAAAACAACTCGGGTATTGGCGTTAATATCTATACAGGAGAACAAGGTAAGTCCTTCCACCCAAAAACTCTAGTCTATGAAAATAAAACTGCTGGGCATTTAAATAGCCACCCTTATTCTAATTACTATAAGGACAAAAATACTAACCCATTAATGTCTATTAATCAGTCCAAAGAGGGCATCAATACCGGCCTAAACACCAGTACTGGGGACTCTAGTTCCCTCACCAATAGCAAGAACACGTATGTTTGGCTAATATCCGATCAAAATGATACTTTAATAACCAATAAATTTGCACTCCTTCCTCTTTCCGAGATGGAGTTAGAGACGGCTCAAAAATAATTACCCCAAACCATTCAACTGTCGTGGCCTCTAACTCTGCCATACACTCCTCACCCCCTTCGATACAAACAAAAATAGACTCAACAAAAGAAATGCCACGTGGGCATACTGTGTCCCAATTAGAAAACTCAAATGCCACTACTCAGTTAGATAAATACACTTCATTAGGAACTAACCAACAGGAAGGCTCCAAATTAGCAGAACATCTCCCTAAGAACAAATTCACCCCTTCTTGCTCTTCACACTTGGCAACAAACACTGGCCAAGTGGACATGCAAATAGATTTGATAAATCTGAAATCCATCTCCCACACGCCAATCCCCCTAATACAATCCACAGTATATCTCACTATAGATTTGCAATCATTATACCCTACAAATCAATTACATACCTCCTCCAATATTAATCAGACTTCTCCTCTCCAAAATGCTACACCAACTTCTTCCATTACACTCAAGAGCACATCTGCTCTTTCGCCCACGCCCTATCAGACTAACAACCAACCCCATGAACAACCTACCACCTCCACTGGTGCAACACCAGTTGGTGTATGCAACTCAACCACTACCCCCTTTTCACCCATCCCAATTCTGGATCGAGCAAGGAATACAGGGACATGCAGTCTTTTTCACAATGATCATCAATGAAAGGGAAGTGTTGATAATCATCCAAAATCCCAACTACTTTGCACAACTAATAAAGGAAGGAATGAGGCTGGCCATGGACAATTACATGAACCACATGTGGTTGGCAAATGTGTTGGATCCCTTGGCTCCAGTGATTGCACAAGTCCTGTGCCACAACATGCACCAACACTGGAACTATCCCCCACACTTCAATCCCCTCCTCAATATGAACCAATTTACGAGCTACCTTTCTTCCCACCCCAAGATATGATCAATGCCAATCCACTATTCTTCCCATGGAAACCCCAACAGGTTCAAGGCCATGCACACCCTCAATAGGTCCCCACGCATATGAATCCACCCCCCCTCCCCCTCCTCAGGAACAAGAAGAGATAGATATGGTAGAGGATATAGAGGAGATTCACCCCCATACGGGCTCGTTCACAGAAATCTCAAGTCTCAAAGACGCAAACCTTATGATATTCCCAAAGAAAGAGGACAAAAAAATACATCCTGAACTGCCAAGTTGCACTGATGAAGTGCTCCTTCAATCTTCGTCCTGCAATAAACAGAGCTCTAGCGAAGTATGCAGTAATGATGACCCAAACCCTGAGGGGAAGTCAACTTCCTGTCAAAGAGAGTCAAGTGACTCTACACCCTCCCAACCAGAATATCCCCATGAATAGGCCCGCTAGTTTTGTAGTTTGGAACATTAGGGGGGCTAATAATGATGCCTTCAAGAGAAATTTCCATGATTTAGTTACCACTCACAGGCCATGCATGATGGCCTTGCTTGAAACAAGGATGGAAAATCACGTGGGACTCAGAGATGAATTCCATTTTGATGATTTCCTAGAGGTACCTGCCCAAGGTAGAGCAGGTGGATCGTTCTAATGTGGCTTACAAACATGGTCACAGTCACTCGTATTAGGCAAGCTGATTAAGAATTACATGCCATGATACAGGTATGCCCTAGTCATATTTCTTGGCTATTTAGTGTTATTTATGCTAGTAAAAAAATAAGTAATCATAGACTACTATGGGATAGCCTAGAATCTATGTCACAATCACACACTGGTCCTTGGTTAGTTGCAAGAGATTTTAATGATATTCATAACCAGGATGAAAAATGGGGTGGGAGACCGATGAGTCGTGGTAGATCCTTTAATTTTTGGACATGCATTATTAATTATAATTTAATAGACCTAGGTTTCAAGGGGTGCCGGTATACCTGGTCTAACCATCGTAGAAGGCATAGAGGGTTAATTCTTGAACGACTTGATAGGTGCTTAGCTAACGAGAAATGGCTCCAACATTATCCGGATGCCACAATTACTCATCTCCCTAAAACTCACTCCGACCATAACCCTCTACTAATAAATATTAGTAATGTCATCTCTAGACCTGCTAATAAGTCCTTTAAACTCAAAATATTTTGGCGTTCACGCCCTGAATTTCGTAATATTGTACACCAAAGCTGGCATCAAAATGAGCTCACTCAAGCCACTAGCCTTTTCCAACATAACATAACTACTTGGAGTAAGGCTACTTTTGGTAACATCTTCCACAAGAAAAGAAGGATTTTAGCACGATTAGAAGGCATACAAAATTCTCATTCATACCCTACTAGCCTCTTCCTCCAAAATCTTGAGAAGGAGCTCATTAAGAACTATAATAATATTTTAAAAATGGAGGAAGACTTCTGGAAAATTAGATCAAGAATTAATTGGCTCAACGAAGGAGACGCTAACACAAAATTTTTTCCACCTTTCTGTTATTAATAGAAGAAGAAATAATAGGATCTCTTTCTTTAAAGACGAAGAAGGGAACTGGATCACGCACCACAACTTCTTAACTCAACACACACTCCAGTACTTCCAAACAATTTTCACAACAGAGCACAGTAGCACCAACTGAAGTAATATCCTTAATACTAGCTACCATAAAATAGATCTATCACCATTAGACAACCCCCTTCGCGACCAGGAAGTTATTCAAGCACTATTTTCTTTTAAACCCTTTAAAGCACCAGGCCCAGATGGCCTACACCCATTCTTTTACCAAAAGCATTGGTCTATAGTAGGAGAGTCTCCCTAAAACCTTAATAACATACTCCTTTTCTTAATTCCTAAATCAAAAATACCAAAAATTTAAAAAAAATCGACCCATAGGCCTATGCAACACTATCTATAAAGTTGTTACAAAAATCATTGTTAATCGTATAAAACCTTTCCCGTTTGACCTTATTGGACCCTACCAATCTAGATTCCTTAAAGGCAGGAGAGCAAGTGACAATGCTATCCTAGTTCAGGAAATTCTAAGACATATTAAGCGTTCAAAAGAGACTAAGGGCAAACTAATGTTAAAAGTAGACCTAGAAAAAGCCTTTGATCGCATAGAATGGTCCTTTGTCTACCGTATCCTACGCTTTTTCAAATTTCCCCCAAAAATCACCACCCTCATTATGAATTGTATCAGCAGCATCAATATTGCTATCTTAGTTAATGGGACAAGAACAAGCTATTTTTTCCCATCACGGGGTATCCGTCAAAGAGACCCAATGTCACCATATATTTTTATCCTGTGTATGAAGCTGCGCTCTACATATATAAATCATCAAGTAGACCTTCAAAGATGGGATCCCATCACCCTTAGTAAGAAGGGACCCCAACTATCCCATCTATTCTTTGAGGATAATTTAACCTTTATATGTAATGCTAATCAAAAATTGATTCTCTCCATTCACCATAGCCTAAGGTATTTTTGTCATCTTTCGAGGCAAAGAGTAAACCCTGCCAAATCCAAAGCTATCTTCTCTCCTTAATGCCATGAGGATACCAAGCAACTTGTTCTCCAACTCCTTAATATTAAAGCAACTGTTAACTTTGGTAAATACCTAGGCTTCCCCATCCTTAATACCAACCCTAAGGCCCCTGACTTCCAATTCAACATTGATAATATGAAAAACAAACTATCTAGTTGGAAAATAAATTTCCCTGCACCGGCTGGGAGAGTCACACTTGCTAAGACTACTCTAAATGCAATCCCAGCATATGCCATGCAATACTTTCTGCTTCCAAAAGCCATTTGTTACACTATTGACAAAATTCAAAGGGACTTCATTTGGAGTTCGCTACCGAAAAAAAAAATCCATTATATTAGTTGGGAGGTGGTCACCGTACCAAAGAGCCAAGGTGGCCTGGGGCTATGCAAAGCCCATGACAAAAATATTTCCCTCCTAACAAACCTCTCTTAGCGTCTCTTCCTACAACCCAATACTCTTTGGGCAAAAACCTTAATCAACAAATACACTTCAAACAAGAACAAAACCTCCCACTCCTTCATCTGGAAAAATATTTTAAAAGGAGGTACTTATTGTTCTAAGGGAATTGCCTGGATCCCTAGGACAAACTCCTCGATTGACCTATGGAATTCAAGATGGATTCCTCATTCACCTCCACTAAGAACAATTGTCCATGGACCCCTAATCTATAACAAGGATGGACTCAAACTCATTCACATATGGAAAGACAATGGCTGGGACTGGACAAAATTATCTGTCCAGTCTCCTCAAGAAACCATCCTCAAAGCCTTAGCCACTAGTATCCCTGCTACTCTTGGGTATAAAGACACACCCTGTTGGGCACTAAATGGCAATGGTATGTACACAACCAAATCTGTATACTCCCTAATACATGCTAGACCTCTAATTCCCTACAACTTCAAATGGTTGGTCGATACATACTCTAGAAAAAATTAAATTCTTCCTCTGGTTATGTTCCCATAATAGACTGCCAACCAAAGCATACCTCCGTCATATAGGTTTAAACATAGAACGTACTTGCTCTATCTGTAACAATACGCAAGAAAACATACACCACATCTTCTTCGAGTGCCCAATTGCAATGAAATTCTGGCTAGACATAGGTCTAAATATCCAAAGCCTCCCTTACCAACAACTACATTGGCTACAACTCCTAAAAGAATTGAATGTTTCTTTACAGAATACACACCTTCAATGGCTCGACTTTCTTCCTTTTGCACTGTGGCATATTTGATTAAATCGCAATCACAACTCCTTTGAAAACACGCTGCAAACACTCCCATCAATATCCCCATCTAAGGGCTTTATAATTTAAACACACCACATCCCCTAGAAGAAAGAACACAGAAAAAAAAAAGACAATCCATGTGAATTGGTCTCACCCCATTGTTGGCTATTTCAAGCTAAATACGGATGATGCTTTCAGCACTAATACAAACAGTGGTGGAATTGGTGGAGTGATTAGAAATTCAAATAGAGATTGGGTAGCAGGCTACTAGAAGTATTCCTATGCTATTAATCACACACATATGGAGTTATTAGCTTTACATCAAGGACTGCAAATAGCAGCAGACTACCATCACAGGCCCATTGAAATCGAAACAGATTCCACTGAGGTCATACAACTACTAGAGCAACAAAGTCCTAGTTACCAAACACTAATTGATTCTTGCAAGTGCCTGTTGAAGAGGTTGGGGAATCCAGTGGTCCGTCATAACTTTCGTGAGACAAACAGTGTCGCCCACTTTTTGGCCAAAGAAGGTTCCAAGCAAGCCATACATAATCAACTATCATTATTCCTGCAACCGCCTGCCCCAGTATGGTCAAGTTTACAAGCTGATAAAGAAGGGGTCACCTCCAAAAAAATAGTATCCGTATCTATGTATAATAACTTGGCACGTCTTGGAAACTTAGGCGCAATAAAAGTAGAAGACGCTAATACTACTAGTACTTCTAATCCTGTAATGCTGGCTCATAATAGAGCGTTTGTAATAGCTTAGTTTTATCTATATAAATTATCCTTTTAACCAAAAAGAAAAAGAAAAGAAAAGAAAAACTCAATCCAAATTCACATTTTCAAACAGTTGAAAACGGGTAGTTTGGGATTGAAGAACTAAATAAATCTAAACAAACTATAAATTTGTTGCTTCGTTACCATTATTACCACTGTTGTTACTTTAAATAGCATGCCACTCCAGTCACCATATTTGTCTCTTACGAACAGTTAATAATAAATGAAATAGAGAGAGCTGAACTGACAAGATTAATATTCAAAGGTATAGGTTAGCGTGGACGAGGGAACTGGATTATTTAACCCCACAAAATTGTCCTTGGGAGTTGGGAGAAAGAAAAAGAGAGAGAGAGAGAACAGCTCACCAGCTTTGAAACTTGACAGGTTGACTGAGTTTCCTCGTCCGTAATTTGCCACAAATTTTTCTTCGCTTTTTCCTTCTTTTCTTAAAGTTCTTTTGAAGTTCCGAGACTCAGGATAGGGATGAGAAAAATCTGGTCAATGTAAACGTTACGCTTAAGATATACCTAGCAACTCCATACGTCTGTACGTTAAAACGCAGCTTGGTACACAAAATATCCTATTATTTATGTAGGATTTAGGGAAGAGCCGCACCCCAAGACGGTATGATGTAGACAACCTATCCTGATACAAGTATTCGTGGCTGATTGTACAACTTAAACCCGTGATCTATAGATCACACAAAAATAATTTAACCGTTGCTCCAATACTCCCCTCCTATACGATCATATAGTAAAAAAAAAAAAAAAGAAAAATTATAACCATGATATCCAAGCCAATGTGCACCTCAAATTCGCTAGTTTGAACATTTTCTCAATACCATAAATTTCTACTCAATTCGCTTCCTTTCTTGAAAACGAAAAACTGCTAAGTAACTCTCTTTTCCTTTCTCAATTAATAGCATTTTGTTACTGATGATAGGCTATAATTGCATATTTTAGTCGCTTATTACACTCGAATTTACTGCACTTTAATTGAGTTTGCACTTTAATCGCTAGTGTTTTGTACTAATTGTGTGTTTTATGCCTTGTAGGTGTGATTCCGAGCTATATATATGTTATGGAATGAATTTAAGTGATTTAAAGCTTTGAAGTCTGAGTAAAAGCTCAAGGAATTAAGCCGGGATCGTGTTCGGAGGTCAAATTTGATAATTAAGTACGAACGAAGACTTGAGGAGGCATATTGCGCACTGTCTAGTAAAATAGACATAACTTTTCGCTCAGAACTCCATTTGGGATCCACAATATATGGTTGGAAAGCTAACTCAAAGGGCTACAACTTTCATGTTTTACGTTTTTCCAAATTCCAAACGGAACAGGGTGAAAACCCGCGGTTTTGCCGCAACCGCGGCAGAACCGCGGCAGAGTGTACTCGCGGACAACTGAAGAATCAGAGGGCATGTTTGGCCGCGGTTCCACCGCGACCGCGGCAAAACCGCGGCAAAACCGCTGCAGGAAGCGAAAATTTCAGGGACTAAAGTGCAAAACATGTGATTTTAAGTCCTAAACCCTATATTAAACAAAGGAGGCCGGCCAAGAACAAGAAGGGGACATATTTTGGACACAAATTAGACCTAAGGAGGCGGAGAGACACTACTTTAGGGTTAGACAACACCCTTGGAGGCAAGAACACATTGGGAGCAAGGCGGAGAATTCTTCTACGAGTTTTTTCCTTCCTCTTCCTATTTTTTTCATTGTTCGTTATGACTTTTAGTATTGTAGTTTTACATACTATTATGAATAGCTAATTTGTTATCTAGAGTTTTGATAGAACCTTTTGTAGGATAAATTCTTGTTATGTTTTTATATAATTGAGCCATAGCTTTTCTCTATTTGTTCAACTACGTTTGTATTGTGGTTGGTTGAAGAGCTCTCAATTAGCTGTGCCTATTTAGTATGCATAACTCGGGAGAGAGTGCATATTTAGGTAATTGTTGAACAACACCACTCCCAGAGTATATAAGGGATCAATAACCGAGGGTTTAAAGGTGGGATTAGGGATGACGAAGCCTTGGGTGCGATCTGAAGTGAGCTGTATTAAAAGCCAGCTAGCGTAGCTCGGGAGAGTGCGTCTAGTAAATTGTCGTAATTACTCGGGAGAGATTTACGGTAATAAGAGTGCTCATGATCGGTAGAGAATACTTGGGCGAAATTATAGAAGACATAGCGGGAAGGATTCCGACAATAGGGGAAATCATAACTCTAGACCTCCTTAATCTTTTCTATAACCCTCAGTATCGTTAGTTGTTAATTTATAATTTGTTAGTTAATTAGTTAAACAGAAGAATCTTAATATCTATAAGTTAGGAATTGTTCAAGCTTGTCTTCTTGGTGATAGTGAACAGCTGTAGCTAAATCTTATTTCTCTGTGGGATTCGACTCCGGACTTGTAAACCGGATTATATTTGCAACGACCGCATTGTCCTTTTTATAAGGCATAGTTGGGCGTGATCAGTTACATTTTTCAACATTTCTCATTTACCGGGTTTTGTAGCGAAAAATCCAAAAATGGCCAGTTTTTCGCCTGGTCAATCAAATGTAGCCACATAATCACCGGTCAACGAAATTTAGCCACTAATTTAGTGCGGTAACATTTTGTTGACTAAAATACCCCTGCTTTTTTTATTAATTTACGCGACTTCACCTTAAATTTTTCTTTTAACAAAACTTAACAAAATCTTCCGGCATTAATTTTCAAATCGAGTTATTAGGAAAATTTTCGCCTTCAATCTGTAAATCGAAATATTAGCAAAATATTTCGGCGTTAATCGAGGTATTCGCAAAATCTTCCGGCGTTAATTTGCAAATCAAAGTGTAAGCAAAATCGTTCTGCGTCAATCTGCAAATCGAAGTTTTAGCAAAATTTCCGTCGTCAATCTGCAAATCGAAGTAAGTTCTATCTAAAATTTGTCTAATTATTTAAATTTCTTCTACGATCAAGAATTCAAACCATAAAATTCAAAGTATCAGTAAAAAAATTTAATTTTTCGAATTTTTGATTTGTTTTTAATGCTTTAATCTGTGTTATTGTCTAATTTTCTCAATGTAGAACATAGCGCCAGTATAATTTGTTGCACGTTTCTAAATTAATATCTAAAGCGAAGATTTTTCCAGCCTATTATACTGGAAATCTCATAAAAAAAGCATTATAATTCACTTGAAGTATGTTTCGTTAATGTAGATATTATGTTATAATATAATTGAGTTTTGTTTGAATCCAGTATATTTTACGGTACGTCACCTGTGTGTAATGTTTTTCTCCAATATGTTATACTGGATAAGTTTTCAGACTAGATTATAATTGAGTTTTGTTTTAATCCTGTATATTTTACGGGACATCGCCTGTGTGTAAGCTTATTCTCCAGTATGTTATACTGGATAAGTTCTAAGACTAGAATATAATTGAGTTTTGTTTTAATCCAGTATATTTTACGGGACATCACCTGTGTGTAAGCTTATTCTCCAGTATGTTAAACTGATGAATATTATATTTTTAAACAGTATAATTTCTAGATATCTAATTATTTGGGTTCATTAAATACAGGATGCATACAAATTTCTTGATTATTACGTTCGATGGCAAATGGACAGCAGATTACAAGTACTTGGATCATAAAACGAAGCTCCTCCTGATAAATGATGGGACTTCATTTGAAGAATTCCTTAGAAATTTTTTTGAAGTTATAGAGCTTGACAACAAAAAGTTTCAAGCAAATGTATGGCTTAATATCAACCTAGGTACTTCTAAGGGAATAGAAGTGACAAAAGATGAAGATCTTATTATGTGTATGATTCTTTTAAAAAATGATCCATACTATAAAGATTCGAAATTTGTTGTTGAAATATCAGAAAAACCAGATCAACAACTAGAAGGTAATGCAATAATGGAAATTGATAATCAACAGTTATTGCACAGAAACACATATGGTCCGGAAGAGCAAGTGTTGCTGATATCTCAAGTTGAAGAAGAGCAGGAGAATCCAATTTATGATATTACAATGGAAAAAGAAATTGTAATTCCTGTGGAAGATCAGCACATTGAATCACTACAAAGTATTAAAGGAAGAAAAAGGAAAGGAAAAGGAAAGGCAAAAGAATCTCCATCAATAATATTGAAGGAAAATGCATCACTGGATGATGTAAAACTTGGTTCTGTTTTTCAAGATAAAAATGCCATGATTAGATGTTTTTGCTTAGCAGCTATAAAGGAGCATTTTGAGTTCTATGTTAACAGGTCAAGTAACACGAGATACTCTTTGGTATGTACTGATGAAAAGTGTACTTGGACTGTTCGAGGTTCAAGAATTAAGGAATCAACACTTTTTAAAATAGTTAAATTTCAGAGAACACATGAGTGCTCAGTTGATATTCGAAAATCAGATCAAAGGCAAGCAACTTCAAATGTGATTAGAGATTACGTGATTGACAACTTAAGAGACATAGCTACTGAGGTAAAACCTAAGTTATCATTT
>NC_031996.1:40646706-40650261 GCF_001879085.1 Nicotiana attenuata
CAAAGCTTTGTGCGATTGGGGGCATACATTAACTAGATTCCATATTATGTAGTTTAAATTTTGATAATTGCGTAACATAGTTGTCCTGTATATTATACTGGATTGAAACAAAACTCAACTATATGCTAGCCCAAACTCAACTCCTCCAGTATAATATAATCGAAAAAAAGATTACACACAGGTGATGTCCCGTATATTATACTGGATTGAAACAAAACTCAACTATATAACATACTGTGTATTCCAGTATGTTATACTGGATAGTTATTATAATAGAGTTGAGTTTTGTATGACTCCAGTAAATTTTACGGCATGTCTGCCATGTCTAAGCCTTTTCTCCAGTTAATTATACTGGACAACATAATTTACAGGTTCATGTTATCCAGTATAATTTACAGGTACCTAGTCTAGTGTGTGTTACCTTGTTGTCCTGTATGTTAATTGGGTGAGTTTTCATTCCTTCTGATTCATGTCATCCAATTTAATTTACAGGTATTCTAGTGTGTGTTACCTTGTTGTCGTGTATGTTATACTTGATGAGTTTTCATTCTTTCTGATTCATGTCATCTAGTATAATTTACAGGTAATCTAGTGTGTGTTACATTGTCAACCTTTATGTTATACTGGGTGAGTTTTCATTCCTTCTGATTCATGTCATACAGTATAATTTACAGGTAGTCTGGTGTGTATTACCTTCTCCTGTATGTTAAACTGGGTGAGTTTTAATTCCTTCCGGTTCATGTCATCCAGTATAATTTACAGGTAGGGTAGTGTGTCTTACCTTGTTCTTCTGTATGTTATACTGGATTAGTTATGTCATATGCACCTGAGGCCCCTCAAGAGTCCAATCAATTATAACAATGCATCCAAATAACATAAATTGGATTTAAAGAATTGATGCATTAAACAGTATATTTTATACTATACCTTGTTTGATTTCATTGACTGCATCCTGCTTCCGTTCACTATCACCTTCTACATCTTTTTTCACATCTCCATTGTGGTGATGCTGCAGAAAAAAGTTAAAATAAAATGATATTAGATGTAAAACAACCAAAAGAAAAAAGAAAAAAGAAAAAAAAAACAAACAATAAGTACTAGTATACCTCTAACGTGCTCTTCTTCATTGAATTAATTACATTGAACAGCTCAACAAATTTCCCATCAAGATAATTTTTTTAAAACCACAAGTTCTTCCTTGTATTCCTTCTTCAATGATGATACTTCTTTCCTCAATTCATCTTGGCCATCTTGCAAAATCTTAAATTGAGTATACCACTCACTATGTTTCGTTGACGGGTCAACACAAGCTTCACCTATACCTTGATTTTGGTTATGAATATTCTCCACCACCTTTCCACTTTTTTTATTTGCTGCCGTAACATTAATACTATTAGAGACATTGTCCATCATTTGATTCTCCAAATCATTAGCACCAATACTTTTCATTTTTGATGTTTCATTAACATCTTTCCTCTGTTTCTTCAAACTATTAATATCTTTCCCCTTCTTCTCCAAAACATTAGACGGTGTCCCTTTCCTTTTAGCATTCTCATTAATCATCATTTTGCATTATTTTTTTAAAGTCTCAGGTGGACGATCAACAAAATCATCATCTGAAGTAACGTGTATCTGATCAACATTATCCTCAATCTTATTCTCAAGAGACATATTCCTTAAATTCAACTACATATATACAATTTACTAAATTTTAGTAAAATAATTATATATAGCAAAAGTAAGTCTTAATACATGAGAAACACAAAAAAATAATTATATTACCTTCTCAGATGGTAAGCCATATAGCTTATCGTTTAACTCTTCAAATTTCAGCTGTCGTGTAACACTCCACCGAAGAATTGGTGGAGATATATTTTCACGCTATCCAAATTGCCAAAACATTCGTAGAACCATACTTGAACAGCATAAGGGAATCCTGAAAGCCATTAATACTGTCGCTGCTTACCAAAATACCTGAAATTGTTCTCACTGTTTCGTCATATATATCTATTCCCCATGGATAACTATTGTAATCACCCTTGTCAACCAAGTCCAAGTACTTCTTATCAATATGTTTGGTGTTCTTAATAGAAAAAAGGAATGAATATACAACAAATAGCACTGCTATCTTAATAGCATCTTCATCAGAGTCAAATGTTTTTGTAAGAAAACAATCCACAAGGTGTTCTTTAGAAACAGTAGGGTAATCCTTAAAGTACTTTGCAATTGAACCATTTTTGTTTTGCCTAACTTCACTACAAAGTTGTACGTCACGGGTACATTTAAATCTAGTTACAAAAGCAAACTCTGCCAATCCAAAACGTAGCTTTACCCCATTGACAAGAAACACCATTTGATTCGCTTTCCCTTTTTCTACCTCCTTGGTTAACAAATAATATATTAACTGTGTTTGCAGTTTTATACTAGGCAAATTCAACAAATAGCCAAAACAAGTTGACTTAAAGAGTTCAAGTTGCGTTGTTGACAATTTTGTTTTCAAATTGCTAACAATCTCAGAATTGAAGTTATTGCCAAGTATTGGTCTATCACTTGCATTGAGCTGCAATACAATACAGATACATATATAAGTATATTACATGGTAAACATTATACAGAGCATGTATAAATAAAATAATGTGTAATATATTTTACCTTCAAAAATGATTTGGAATTTCTTCTCGTATGAGTACTTAATTCAGAATCATTCCTCTTTTTTGTAGGCTTTATATTATTTTGAGAAACATCAACTGCTGGTTCCTTGATACTTTTGGAATCACTAATTTCGCATTCCTTAGAACTTTGAGAACGCGTTATTCTAATACTAGCTGACCCAGAGGTATTCGAAGCTGATCTAGAGGTATTTCGTACTCTAGCCCTTTGTGAACGAGTCCGTTCTAAACTAACAACTTCTGTCATTGTAAGAGAATAATTTTCGTTCTCTATAACAAAATCAGAAAAATCAGATGACACTGAGATTGGATGAAAAGGTTTTTTACGCTTGAGTGAGTGCTTTGTACCCATAAAATCAAGTGTTCGAAATTAAGCTTGACATTTCAAAAATTAAACCTCGAGAACAAGCGACTAAACCTTGGAAATTGGAGATACGATTTAGTAGCGCGTCGTTTAGAACCTAATTTTCTTGGAATATGCGCTTTGAACCTGTCAAAATCAAACAGACCTAATACCTTTTATATACAGGAAACTATATATTAAATTATTTAATTCCAGTAAATTGTTCTAATTACCGAGTTTCCACTATTTTCCAATTATCCATTATAATATAATATATTGGCTTATATCACTTCATAAGCACCATATTTTATAGGGGAGTAATCAAAACTGGACGAATTTAGGGTGAAATAATTAGGATTATTCACATCCAGTATTAAATATAGGACGTAGTGGTTTAAACATATACACCTCCAGTATAATCTACAGGAAATAAAATATTAAATTATTTAATTTTTTTAGTTGATTTCTAACCTTTCGAATTGGATTTGGTTGGTATAATGGAAAATGGAATATTCGGTGATTCAAAAAGTGACTTTTCATTAT
>NC_031996.1:40654167-40729620 GCF_001879085.1 Nicotiana attenuata
TACATTCGCACTTTGTGCAATCTGCGGTACTTGTGCTCCTGCCACTTCTTTTCCTTTACAGGAAGCAAAATTTTCTTTTTCATTTTCACCTTGTACCTTCTTATCATCTAGTTGAGAAACAGACTTAGCAACTTTAAGAGGAGAAACATAAATTCCCTCATCCACACTTGAATATAAAATAATATTTTTATCTGAATCATTTTCTTGTATATCAGCCCTCATCCACACTTTGGAATATAAGATATATTTTTATCAGAATTATTTTTTGTATATCAGCAGAAACAGATTGTTCAGCAGGGGTGCGATCAACAGTAGGTTCAGGATAATTTGATATACTTGACTGAGACAAAATATTAAAATTAGGGCACGAATCCACAGAATTCCTCTTTCGTTTACTAATATATAATTTTCCCTGCTTCAAAAAAAGCAAAAAAGAAATGGAGAGATTATTACAACTAAAAAACATAATGAAATGAAGTAAATTATACATATCCAGTATAATTTACTAGACAAAATAGTATACAGATGCTAGTTTTCCAGTATAATATACTGGACAACAAGCTTAAACACGTTAGAATTCCTGTAAAATATACAGGAATCAAACAAACTCAACCATAATATAATAATCATCCAGTATAAAATATTGGAAAGCAAAGATTCACAGGACAATAAAAAAAAGTACTATTAATCATTCAAAAAATAAATAACAACTAAATTTTTTTTAGTCTAAACAGAATTCATCCAGTATAATATACTGGACAACAAGCTTACACAGCGTAGATATCCTGTAAAATATACATGAATCAAACAAAACTGAACTATAATATAATAATCATCCAGTATAACATACTGGAAACCAAACAAACTCAAATATTTTTTTCAAGAGCCTAATTAAAAAAAAAACAGACAAATTATAACTCAAAAAAGGAATTGACAAATAAAATAAAATTCTAGTCTAAAAAGAACTAATCTAGTATAACATACTAGAGAAAATACTTAGACACAGGAAACAACAAAACTGTGCACACTAACCTGCTGAATCTTTTCACTAATTTCATGAACAACAAGAGGTGCTTTTTCTTTCAATTTCCTTTCAACTCCTTCAACATTATCTTTACTTTCTTGGATGCACATTTCAGAAAGACTTGCCAAACCAGTCTCAGATTCTCTTTCCTTTGCTCCAGATGCTGCATTCACATTTACTATAGGAATACCTTGTTCTACTTCAGGTGAATCCAAAATTATATTTCCTTTTTCAATATCGCGAAAAATGGCTTCAACATCTGTACCTCCTGTTGCAGCATTTGTTTCACTTCCCTGAGAAAATAGATTTCTCTTATAATATAAACATTTAACACATATTGGACAATCAAGCTTAAATACGACACACTTCCATTAAAAGATACTGAAATCAAACAAAACTCAAGTATTTTTTTGAAGAGCATAATTAAAAAAAACAGACAAATTATAACTCAAAAAAGGAATTGGCAAATAAAACAAAATTCTAGTCTAAACAGAACTAATCCAATATAACATACTAGAGAAAAAACTTAGACACAGGAAACAACAAAACTCCGCACACTAACCTGCTGAATCTTTTCAATAATTTCATCAACAGCAAGAGGTGCTTTTCCTTTCAACTCCCTTTCATCTCCTTCAAAATTATCTTTACTTTCTTGGATGCACATTTCAGAAAGACTTGCCAAACCAGTCTCGCGTTCTCTTTCCTTTGTTCCAGATGCTTCATTCACATTAACTATAGGAATAACTTGTTCCACTTCAGGTGAATCCAAAATTATATTTCCTTTTTCAACATCTGTACCTCCTGTTATACCTCCTGTTACACCATCTGTTACACTTCCCTGAGAGACTGCAATTATGTTACTTTGCAGAATATTTTGACTAGACTGTGGTGACCATCTTTCTGTCGGATCACTTATTTTTCTAATTAGAGAATCAATATCACTACCAGCTGTAAGATCAGCCTCATCTGGACCACAATTTGCTATTTCTTCATTACAAATAAGACCTTTCATTACATCTGCACCACTTGGTCCACCTTGATCACTGCATTTCTTATTTTGTGCATCTTTGAGCGATTCAATATCCATTGGTGGTATCTTTGATGACACAGCTCCACAATTTTCCTTATTATCTTGACTGCACTGTGGTGTTGAAATTGATATGTCCCATCAGCTATTTTTTGCCAGATAGCATCAACATCAGTACCAGTTGACTGACCATGATCAGGGGCACTACATTCCACTCTTACTTCATCACAAGGAATTTCCTCTGAATTTGCATCATTTGCTGCTTTTTCATTAGTAGTCTCTTCATCAAAACATCCAACACCTACTGCAGCTTCATGTGGGGCTGATTCAACATTCATGGCTGATGGAATTAATGATCCAGCTGTGGTATTTTGTAAAATCTTTTCACTGGAATGTGGTGTAGAAAGCTCTTGTTTCCCATCACCTGTTTTAACCATCAAACTTTCTGTACCTGCTGTCAGAACTGGTTCAATTGCATTACATTCTGGCCTTAATTCATTACAAGGATCTTGCAATAATATTCCAGTGCCTGGTACAGCTTCTCCATTAACTTGTGATGGATGAACTGAGTCAATATCCATAGCTAATGGTATTGAATCAACATGTGCTCGACCTTCATTGTCACTCTCCTTATTTGGTACCATTGAAATAGAAGGTCTTACATACTCAAACTCCTTATTGCACAGTTCATCTTGTTCCAGTAACTCACCATCTTCCTCTTTTTCATTCTGTTTGTCTCCCGACAAATTTGAAAAATCTCTATCACAATAATTATCTCCATCATAATTCTCTCCATCAGAATAATGTCTTTGGTCATTGATTTTCTGACTGCTTTCCTCATGCTTTTCATTACTTTCATCTTCCTCATGCTTTTCATTGCTTTCCTCATTGTCTTCAGTACTTTCATCTGCCTCGTGCTTTTGATTGCCTTTCACACTGCTTTCCTCATCTGCATTAATGAATACAATATATTATTATAGAAAAAAAATCAATAGTAAAATAAATTGCCAAACTAGTTAATTACCTTAACAGCGCTCTTAACATACTTCTTCAACTTTTTTCGATTATCTTTAATTTTTGTTTTCATCTTTATTTGAAATTTTTTTATTATCCTCACGTACAATCTCTTCAACTTTGTCAGATACCCTCTGAAAAGAAAAGAAAAATGGTAAGAATTAGAGAATCATAACGGTTAAACATTCTTATCGAGTGTAAAAATAATTCAATAAAGAGTAGAATATAATTTTGTAGAGTAAATTATTAGAACTAAAAAAACATAATGAAATGAAATATTAGACTTATCCAGTATATTATAGTGGACAAAACAGCCTACATCTGGCAGTCTTCCAGTATAATATACTGAATGAAATGAATTTAAAGGTGTAAAACTCCAGAAAAAATACTGGGATATAAAGAACTAAAATAATCAAAGGGTATATTATAAAACAAAAAGACAAATAATTATTCACAAGGTAACACACACTAGACTACCTGTAAATTATACTGGATGACATGAACCAGAAGAAATGAAAACTGACCAAGTATAACATACAGGAGGACAAGGTAACACACACTAGATTACCTGTAAATTATACTAGATGACATGAATCAGAAGGAATGAAAACTCATTCCTGTATAACATACCGGACAACAAAAACACACACTAGTCTACCTAATGAAATGCAAGACTAAATAAAATAGAAGGAACAACTACTTACATTGACAATGTCACTAACATTAACTTTTGATGAAGATTGGAGAAGATATGATTGATTCACCTTGAAAAGCTTATATTTCTATTAATTAAATAGAAATATAAATAGTTAGATAAAAACAAAATATATGAGCACAAGTATAAATTAAAAATTCACATACAATTAACTTACAGTTGTTTTCTTAAAGAAATCATCGCAAAGTGAGTCATATTTTGGACATCCAATGCTTGAGTAAGACAACATCCTTATTGGCCCCCGATCCTCATATATTGAATATTGACGGAAATCATTGAACACTTCCATAATCCATACATTAAACAAGAAGGGGAATCCAAGTGACGTATAAGATGCGATCCTACCAATAGGTTTGTCTTTCACAGATTCTGTTTTCAGAAGATGAGACAAATTGTCAATAAGTTCTTGAAAGCAGTAACTCCCCCATGGAAAAGAAGAACAAAGTTCTGGATCGTCTATGATTTTCATATTCCTTTCACTTATATTTCTTTTAATGTCTTTACCCAAAAAAACAGTTTCTAATATGTATATCTCAGCAAGCTTTACAGCATCTCACCACAGCCTCGACATCATCACATATATCATCTGTTGCACCATCACGGAGTCGAGAACGCTTTGTGATAAATTTATACAAATGTTCTACTTTCAAACCTTTTGGCACATCAGAGAAATACCGTTCTTCAAACGGTTATCTCTATCATCAACAAAACTAGAATCAGATGCCTCAATCTTCAATCCGGTTATAGAATGGAAATCATCTTCTGTAAAAGCTACGTCGTTATCAAAAACTCTAAAAACCATTTTGCTTTTATCCTTGTAAAAAACTTGAGAAAGCAACACAATGAGTCAACTTCCCAGAGTGACCCACGTCATCCAACTCTAAAAATTTCCCAAACACACCATTCTTTAACTGTTCCATTTGAGTTCCACACAAAAACTCTAAAATTGTTTTGTTAAATTTTCGATCACCTTTCCAATAACAATCAGCAGCAAACCACTTCTTAAGATCATAAAATCGATCTCCCTCCTAAAATCAAAATATAACACAGATAAGCAACATTTCATGTAATTTTAAGATAAAAACTTCAACATTTTAGAAATACGTACCTTCAATATCAAACTTGATGATTCCATTTCTATAAAATCATCAAAAAAAATATATTACAAATCAGATAATAAACACAATCAGAATCCCAGTATATATATGAGAAATAAATTATCAAAATAACTCATTCACTAAAATGAACAGAAGAACAGTCTATAGATTGCAGTCTTCCAGCATAATATACTGGATCAGACTAAAATACAAGATATGAAAATCGAAAAACAGCATAATAATCATGCGGTATAATATACTGGAGAAAAAAGCTTACACACAGGAGAAACCCTGTAAAATATACTGGACTTAAGAAATACTTGTCTATATTATAATATTCATTCAGTATAACATACTGGAAGCCAAACATTCATATGATAGATTTCCCCCTATAATATTCTATCCTAAACAGAACTCGTCCAATATAATATACTGGAGAAAAATATTACACACAGGTGGTGTCCTGTATATTATACTGGATTGAAACAAAACTCAACTATATGCTATCCCAAACTCAACTCCTCCAGTATAATATAATGGAAAAAAAGATTACACACACGTGATGTCCTGTATATTATACTGGATTGAAACAAAACTCAACTATATGCTAGACCAAACTCAACTCGTTCAGTATAATATAATGGAAAAAAAATTACACACAGGTGATATCCTATATATTATACTGGATTGAAACAAAACAAAATAATATATGCTAGAACAAAGTGATAAAATTATCATAAACAAAACAAAATAATGAACACAAAAAATAATTATTTAAACCCTAACGGTACGGTAAATCAAACTTAAACATAACGAAACAACAATAAGAACGTGAATCAAACACATTATTGTAAAAACAAAACTCACCCAGAGAATTTTGAAGAAAATTAGAGCTAAAACGATCAAGGATTCGAAAAAAAGTGCTCTGACGAAAGCCTCATGCGCTGCTGTGCAAACAAAGAGTAAAAAGTTACTAACGAGTATGTTAAAGCGTGCAAGGGCAATAATGTCATTTTACATTCTATTTTAAGTTAAAATGGCTAGAAATCAATGACATCACGGACGGTGGCTATTTTTCGATAGCCACCCGTAAAAGTGGCTAACTATTTTGACTTTTTTGACCCTAAAGTTCTTTGTCTGGGTCAATCGAGAGTCAAAAATTAAAGACCCCTCCAAAAAATTACGATTTTTTCTTTGATGAATATACTTCTAATAGGAATAACTCTTGAAATGATTCTCATTGGACAATCTAAAAGTTTAGACATGTATTATAAATAAGAAAAAAGATTACTAAAAATCTCACTACTTATTTATATCACCACAATTTATCGCCTATGCAGACCATACAACATCACAATTTTCTTAATCTTCTATCGTCTTATTCGATGAGTATATCTTTAGGTAAAACACTTAAAGGAAAATGCAGTCACATGACTTTGAAAAACATAAACCGAAAACAAAGTAGAGCAAGCCAAGCCTAGTGCCTAAGTAGTTGTATGGGGAATTTAGTCGAGCAGAAGGTTGGTGTCATAAGCAATGCCAGCCTTCCATTCATCAGGAAGAACATCGGCGAGCTGCACCCACTTGACCTCACCAGAGAGACTGAGTTGAACCCTGAATGTGAGTGATCCTTTTGGTGGATTTGGCATGTCCCATACTGCTCCATATGCCTTCCTCATCCCCCTCCATTCCTTGCAATCAGCCTGCACAATATTTATGGGTTAAGATTCTTAGTAATAATCAGTTCATATCTATTATTTATTGTAATTTTAATGAATTTTTATATTTATGTTTCACGTTGAAAATACTGGGTTTAAATAAACCAATGACGTAAAGCTGCATCTGGTCGTGGGCACACAAGACTTCTGTACTATAATTTATTTTTTTCAATTACTGATAAAGTGCTGATGTGGCAAGTAACATGCCATAAGTTTGCGCTGGAATCTTAGTAGGCGTTTGGACATAAGAATTGTAAAATTCCGAAAAATGAGGGAAAATAGTTTCAAGTGAAAATAGTATTTGAAATTTAGAGTTGTGTTTGGACATAAATTTCAGTTTGGGTTATTTTTGAAGTTCTGTGCGTGATTTGAGTGAAAATTTTGAAAAACAGTTTTTTGGAGTTTTTCAAATTTTCGAAAATTTCCAAAATGTATCTTCAAGTGAAAATTGAAAATTTTATGAACAAATGCTGATTTCGAAAAAAAGTAATTTTTTTTTGAGTAATTCATGCATAGTTTATTACTTTAATGTAACCAAAAAAATAAAATCTCGTGACATTACTATTACAGTGGATAAAGTTCAATAAATTATGCGGGACTACACCATATTCTATCATTAATACCAGGGGCGTATCCAGTGCATTAGTTACGGGTTCCCCTGAACCCAGTAACATTTGTCTAGATCCTGCGTTTGTATTGAAAATTCATTAAATGTATAAGAATATTTAGCTTGAAGACCAGTACGTTAATCCAGTTATTATTGTATATTAACTTGAAATTTCAGTAGGAACCTATAAACTTAAAATTCTGAATCCGCCTCTCCACTAATTTGGTTTAGAAGCAACCGGACATATATATATATGTAGGATGTAGGACTTACCTGCCAAACTTGGACAGCTTGAACGTCAAATGCACCACTTTGATAGATTGGGACAATGGCCAAATAGTTACAAAACCTACTGTTTTCATGAACTTTAAACATTAAATTGTAACCATAGTAACGGCAAGGAATCCTGCGATATTCAACGTCAACAACTCCATAGGCCAATAAATGATTAGTCATTCCTGGACTAGCCATTTCTGAATAGGCACGTACACTTAGTATAAAATCTGTATGGTCTCCTTCACCATAATCTGTCACTACTATTTTTGTACCCTCGTCTGTGCAATGACCTGGTATCTTGCACCTAACCTAAAGTTTGTAATTTACAGAAACAAAATTAAATTAAATGAAGAATATCAACATATATAGGAAACTAATAAAGTGCCAAAATAATATAGGAAATGATAATTTTGTTTCTTTTTGGTTCGTTTTTTAATATTTTTATGATTTCGTGGAATTAAAAAGACGTACAAAATAGTGTTCTGACGACCAGACTACAATTCCTATCTCGAAAAGATAGAAATTTGTGAGGGAAATAAAATTTATTTTTTATTTTTTTGTGCTTCTCTAATTATAAATGAGAATGCAATCATGCATGAACTAATCTTTTGAATCCAAATTTTAAATAAAAAATTCCGCCAAAAATAACAATTTTCCTTTTTACACCTCCTTTGATGGTTAAGTGGGTGTCATTTTCATCGCTTTCTAAAAGTTCAAGACAGAAAGGATTATGTTTAGCATATTTACTATAGTATATGACTAGCCAAAAGGCTAACTAAAAAACAAAGTGCAATTGATGGTTTTAATTACTCGTCGTTTCAAATTACATGAGATACTTTTTTTTTTAGTTTGTTCCAAAATAAATGACATATTTTTAAACTCGAAAATAATTCAACTTTAAACTCTTCATTTTATTCTTAATGAGAACCTTTTATAGCCACACAAATGTCATGGCCCCACAAAGCTTTTAAGACCACGAGTTTTAAAAATCTTCTCCTTTTTTTTTTAACTCTGTGCTAAGTTAAACTACTTTATCTAAATTGAAACGGAGGGAATAATTGCAAACGCATATGAAAGAAGACAAGTGGCATAAAAGGATGCATAATTTATACCTGGTAGCAAGCACCACAGCCAGTTCCATTTTTGTAGAGTCTAGAGACTCCACTCACTTTGCCATCATAAATTTTCCTCCCATATTCACCAAATCCACATGCTCCACCTGTTTTATTTTGTAACAACCACACTTTTAATTAACTTATAACCTTAATTAATTGTACCATATTATAAGTAAAATGCCGGATTATAGACATACAATACGAGTTATGGATTAATTGTACCATATTATAAGTAAAATGCCGGATTATAGACATACAATACGAGTTATGGAACTGTGAGCTCTTCTTCAAGCTATGAGCAACATGTATTTAACTTCCCATGCATCTTTTTCATGTATATATCCCCCGGATTAGTTATTTATCATCTATCCTATTTTTTTTAGCTTTATAAATATATGAATATGTTAGTAACATTTTGTTCTAACCCATTCTTAACCTGCCCAAATTCAACATAAAACACTCGATTGCTGGCGAAGCCAAGAATTTTGCAAAGGGTGTTCAAGATTTATATATATATCGATAAAATATAAGTTTTGACCTACATAAAAAGGGCAGCTCGGCTCACAAATCGTCCCGTATTCACACAGAGTCGTGAAAAGGGCTGCACCCCTAAAGGGTATATGATGTAGATAGCCTATTCTAACGTAAATATTAATAGCTGCTTCCATTGCTCGAACTCATGACTTGTAGGTCACAGGGAGACAATTACTTGACCTACATACATAGTATAATTTTCTATACACTGAGTGTAATTTTCTGATGAAGGGTGTTCAGTTGAACACTCTTCACTCTATGTGACTACGCCGCTGCATTTGCCCCGACTATATTTTAAAAAAAAAAAAAAACTATGCAAGTACAGATGATCAGGAGATAATGTTAAAAAAGAAATAGAATACATACTAGGGGTTCCATAGCAATCAGGGCTGCCATAATAGGTTGCTCTAGTGTAGATGGAATTGGCTTCTTCACAATAGCAAATTGCAGGATAAATCAGTGTCACTAGTAGAATAATGCAGTGGTTTTTGAGTGTTATTAAACTCATATCTAATGCTAAAGTTCAAACCTAATTAGACAAATATCCAAAAGGAATATCAATCAAGATTCTAAGTAAGAAGTGGGATGTGAAGTGATAAAATGAAAAGGCTATATATAGTTGAAGTTTTGAACTATTGAAAGCAGCCATCGAGGGTATTTTTAATTTTTTAATTTATTTATGTATTTTTTTTTCTACATGATTTATTCCACTAAGGAGTAGGGAATTGCAAGTGGAAGATGGGGTTAAGTACTTAGACTTGATACATTATTTTCTGTAGAAGAAGACATCTGTATTGACTCCAAAAGACCATTTCATAGTGCTTTACTCCAAATTAATGGCATGTGATATAATATGAAAAGTAACAAAAGGCATAATTTATACAAATAACTAGGTATATCTAATTATTTCGTACTAAACATTTATTTTCCAATTATTTAACTCATTGTGTACCTTTTAGCTACCACTTGTGCCTGCTGTTCTATTAGTGACAACAATAAATATCTTTACTTGCACTTCTAAGTTAAACAATTTAATGTCACTTTTCATCAGAGTCACATAGTTTTTTTTGTTGTTGTGGTAAATATGAATTTTATTTATCAAGGGAAAATATGAGCAAAACAAAGAAAAACCCAAAAACAAAACAATTACTTCTGTTAGATCATGTTTTAATGATGCAAATAATATACATGTGCAGGAAATCAAGTTCAAGAAGTAAAGAAGATTGCTCGAATGGTTCATGATGAACAAGGGAAGAAATCAATCAGCATGTGATCAACAAATCTGGATTGGTCTCGTAAATCTGGGCGCAATCTAATCAATGAATCAATCAGGAATAACAATTATTAGCTGAGTTGGAAAAAATAAAATGAGCCTTGGTCAAAGGCATGAATCATGGGCAGAATCACGGAAGACTAAAGGATACGAGNCTCTAGTGCTAGGTAAGCGCATTGTTCTTGATTGTGCCTTGTTTGACTCTCTTTTCCAATGTCATTGCTCCGGTTTCCCTACTCTCTTTAAAAATGTGTGGCCTGAGAATTTTGAAATTTCTTTTGACCAAGCCAAACAGTGCATTGTTGAGTGTCCCTCTGAAATTCTTCCAAACCAATTGGGCCCCAGTGATGTAAGTTTTGAAAATCGGGTTCTAGCCCATATTGTGGCAACCACTCTACTTCCCCGTACTGGTTCCTTTTCAACATTCTCTCAAAGGGATACATTCTTTGTCTACTGCCTCATCACCAAACTCAAACTCAAACCTTCCTCCTGGGTCATCAATTTCATGATAGAAAGTGCTGAAGATCCCACTAGTTTACACTATGGCATGGAAATCACTCATATTTTGGAAGCCCATCAAATTTCTCTATCCAACTATCCCTTCATTACTGTCTTCAAGTCCTATAATTCTAGAGCTTTTGCTAGTATAGGCTATGTGAGTATCAAGGGCTCCTGGGTTAAGAAAAGTGAGAGTGAAGCAAAGCAGGCCCCTATGGAAACTAAACCTTCATCAGCTGTTCCTCTTCCTACTCTTGTCAGTTCTGAGCTTAGTGAGAAGCTTAGCTCTATTGAATCCATACTCTCTGACATCAAGAATCTTCTTTCCGCCACTCAGTCATGGGTGACATTCATGCTATTTCAAAGGAAACAGGGTCTGACGTGTCAAAAATCAGAGTTCTTGTTCTCAGAGTAAGGGAGAATGCTGTCAAAGCCTTCACGGAGGTTCACGACAGGCTGGATGGTATGAGCGTCGCTGCAAATACTAGCTTCGAACAGTTAAAGGAGGCTATCTGCAACACCCTTACCTATTTCCTGCGCCGCTAGTATGGATGTTTTTCAAAACTATATTTTTTTGACAACTTGTGTTGGTGGTATTGTGGGTTGTGCCCTTGGATAATTCTGTTTTTTTGCTACTATGGGCTGGTTCACCAGCCGCTGGTTAATCTCTTTACCTTTTTTGCTATCTATGTTTCTAATCACTCTTTGCTGATGGCAAAAAGGGAGAGAAAAGGCCTATGCTATTTTATGTTATTTTGCCTATGTTATGTACAGGTACAAGTCGACTATGTGTCTATATGTGTATGTGTATAGGTCGACTGCACACATCTTATATGTGTATAGGTAGCATATATTGTATACTGTACAGGTACAAGTCGGTCCAAGTCGACTGCACACATTAAGGGGGAGAATCATGGACAGGTCAAGTCAACTGCATACATTGAGGGGGAGTCAAGCGTCCATACATTGAGGGGGAGTCAAGTCGACTAGTAAAACATAGGGAGGTCGACTGGTGTTTACTTTTTTACCTTATTATATTATTTTGCCATCATCAAAAAGGGGGAGATTGTTAGATCAAGTTTTAATGATGCAAATAATATACATGTGCAGGAAATCAAGTTCAAGAAGTAAAGAAGACTGCTCGAATGGTTCATGATGAACAAGGGAAGAAATCAATCAGCATGTGATCAGCAAATCTGGATTGGTCTCGTAAATCTGGGCGCAATCTAATCAATGAATCAATCAGCAATAACAATGATTAGCTGAGCTGGAAAAAATAAAATGAGCCTTGGTCAAAGGCACGAATCATGGGCAGAATCACGGAAGACTAAAGGATACGAGGAGATCTGGAAAGCGACCACATTTGGAAGATCCAACAATCAAGGAAAGTAATCAAGAGAAGCAACGGCTCATTCCTTATTCTTGGAAAGAATCAATTTTCTCCAAGGATCAAATCTCTTGGGTTGTCAAGCCTCTACCATCCATCAAAGTATTTATACACCCTTGTAAACCCTAGCTTAGACATACTTTGATCAAACCAAATCACTCTCTTTATCCTACTGCAAACAAGCATTGTAGTTCACTAAGATCTGTTGTGTAACAAGTCAGGGATAGAAAGAGAGCGCACAACTGGTGAGGCATTGTATCAAAAACGAGTGTTAGAGAAACTGAGCGATATACCCCACATCTGTACTCGGAAGAAACTAATTTACTGAAGAGAACTCCCTTACAACCCAAGGGGACTGGATTAGGATTCACATTGAATCCGAACCAGTATAAAAATTTCGGTATTTTTAATTCCTGCAATTATTCTCTGCATTTTACTTTCCATTACCATATCTGCTAAATTATCATATTCAGCCGACTAATTAAGTTTTAAGTCAACTTATAAGTAATTAATTTGAAGTATTTACAATTCACCCCCTGTACTTTCAACTTCTTGATAGGAAATTATTGCATATTCCTCAGGTCTTCATATAGTTATAACCAGCAGCTTCAAATGTCGTCCATTTTGCCTTCAGTAGCTTCCTCATCACCCAAGATGCATGTGCATGATTAATATCCCATAATTATTGTTTATTTTAAATCAGTAAATGTATAATGCCATTGTACCGACTTTTTTGAATTTTATATTGAATTTTCTTTAAAAAATATCTAGAAATATTTGGGATTATCTTGCGGGATATAGTATTTAATAGTATATGAAGTGCTCCATATTTATTAACCTTAAATAATGGGTCGTATGATCACTTTCTCATCAAGTGTTACTGAAATGCGTTAATCTCTTTGTTCTTCCATATTCATATTATATGTTAAGATCTACTAAATTGTTATATCTTTTTCGAATATGAAGTGATTATTATTATTTAGGTATCATATTGATTTTATGTTTGACTAAATTCGGTTAACATTGAAAGTGTACATCAACGAAACATTATTGTTAGTCGACTAAATAACTATTATGTGTTACTAAGAAAATTCTCCCGCAAAAATATTTTAATAAATAATATGTCTGTCAATTTTTTTATATTTTTACTAAACATATATTTACTTATCAAATTTAGCAAAGTAAGATTGAAATAATATTTAAGTAACAAAAACACGAAAAACCAGAAAAATACGTCAGAACCGAACCAATCCAAACCGATATAGTTGGTTTAGTCTGATTTTAATAAAAATCAAATCAACCGATCCATGTACACCCCTACTCTCTATAATAGGCATTTGACAATCCAAATGTACCTAACCTCTATAATGACATATTAACATATAATATGTCTTGTCAGTGTATATAACATAAACCCTTGCGGATACTATATATATTGAATTGATCGTCACCACTATCCAGATTTCTTTTTTCCTGTTTATCGTCCTATGCGTCTTAGAATCAGTAGTGTGGCGGCTAAGAAATAAATTCATAAAAAGGAAAAGTGGAAGAAAAGTATGACTGGACTTTGTAATAAGATAATATCTCATTGTTTAGTACCGTCATAACCCTTGATTATGTCATAACATCTTGTACTAATTTACATTATGAAAAACGTAATCATGACGATTGCCCACGAAATTCTATCCCTCCCAACTATTTGTTTCAAATTTTTGCAAGCCAAATTAACTTGAACCAATATATTAGACATTTGGCTCAACGCCAGATTACTTTACAAAATTTGTGCAACTCATTCAACCAAATGCAAATGGTATACATATTTGCTTACAACTTAAGGTGAAAATAGATAATGAGATTGCTGGTGTGAAATAATACGAATATCAAACCATTTATATATCTCTAACAAGAGTATATGAAATAGTGAAAGATAGGGTATAATGGAAGAAAAAGATGTATGTGTAGGCGAAGGTGAGACAGATTATTTACTTACGGTCCGATGCTTTCTAGGAGTCTTTTAACCTTATCGGAGAATTTTATGCCAAAACACATATAGTCAGAATTTTCGTTAAGGGGTGTCAAAATACATAAAAGTAAACATACCAGGAAATTAAGGGGAGTCAATACATAATATATATATGTATAATTTATTTTTTTACCTACCTATACAGTATATTTTTCCCGCGAAGGAGTATCATTTGACACCCCTTCCTATAAGGTGGCTCCTCCACTGTAGTCGATCTCAAAAACTTAAGATAATTATAAGTGTTCTAACAAGGGATATGAAGTTGCTTACTAGGCAATATTGGATTAAGTTGCCAGGTCAGATTTATGAGCAATTTGGATACTAAACTAGTTGTAAGAACCCTAATGTTTGGTTCAAACGCACTAAGAAGCTGTCAAATAAAGTAAATGCTCTAGTCATATGTATGTATCCAGTGAGAATACGTAGAACTTGATTAAAAAAGTACGAAACCAGATTCAAAATCTGGGAGAAAAGCACTCAGCTTCTTATTTATTTCGTTAACTTTTGCTTGGCTACTTGGAATTGAACCTTATTTGAATACATGCTCTATTAGGATTTGGTAGGTGAATTCCAATATTTGTCATCCACTTGGAGTTTTCAAAGGCATTATTATTTGATCGGTGTTCCTCTAATCAATAGCATTTTCATTTGTACAATGATTACTTTGATTAGAGATTACCATACAATAAAGTGACGATGTAAGGAGCATGTTTAGCTGATTAAAAGTAATTGATGAGCATCAAGTGATAAAAATTATTTACATGTTCGGAGATTCTTTTTTTTTTTTTTTTTTTTTTGGTTAAAGTGAATGAAATGAACTTAGGGGTTTTAAAGTATTTATACATGAAAAAGAACGAACGACGAAAGTTGAATGAAGAATTAAGGACTTTGTTCTGTAGGGTATTTTGGAGTTTGAAAATTATTAGGAATAAAATAGTAGAAATTTTGATGAAACCAAAAGTGTTTTTAACTGAACGATTATAAGTTGCTAGTGACAAACGTGTGATATTTGACTGACTTTAGCTTATAAATACTTAACTTGTAAGTATTTTTTTTTATTGAACAAATGTAAAGATAAGCCAAAAAGTGCTCGATTGACCAACTTATAAACCTGTCCAAACAACATTTTTATCTTCTATCCTCTTAAGATGGCTGTTGTCTAAATGACACTATACACATTGATGCAATAGTTACCAAGTTTTTCTATTAGGTACTTTCAGAAGTTGAAGACTCCTATTTGTCACTATACAAATCTCAATGCAAATAACTTAAATAGAAAGGTAGTTCCATAATACATTGTTTATCAGTAGTTCAGAAATAATAAGAATAAAGTTTATTCTAATTTACATCTGGGTCGATTTAGTTTTATTCAAGTCGGAACCAAATAAATATAAAATCTTTAAGCTTCAAACAAACTCCACTCATCTTCAAGACTATCAGATTAAGGAATTAATTAACCCGCCCAAAGAAAATCTACGAAGTTAGTAAACAGTCCGTGCACAAAATATCCTGTATTCAGGGAAGGACCGCACACTAAGGGGTGTGATGTAGACAGTCTATCCTAATGCAAGCATTAGTGGCTGCTTCCACAGCTCGAACCGGTCACAAGAAGAAAACTTTACCGTTGCTCCAAAACAACTTTACGAAGTTAGTAAACAGTGTCTGCAAAATTCTAACAAGAACCTGGCATTGCCCATCTTCCCAAGTGAGCTTTTATAATGCAAGTCAAGGCATGTTAACACCAAGTTACCGACCCTCTCAAATTCACATAAAAGTCACAATAAGGAGCATAATAAATTTGCAATTCAGATCCTGTACTTGGCACCATATATGAGAAGATGAACCAGAAAAATAGATCAAGAAGCTGACAGTAAGCACCAAGAGCAAACACAGTACCGAATTCTTGGACAGTGACCCTAATGGGCTTGAACTGAAAGCAAAATTCCACTTTCCATGAATGGGTCCAATCCACTATGAAAAATTATGTAAACACTTGTAAAGCTTAGAGAAATCAGTTATAAAAGTTCAAATTCAAGCTGTCACTCTTTAGTATCTGCTTCATACACTTGTCTTTTTAGGATAAATGGAGAAGGTCAGCAATTATGAGCTTAGAAACTCAAACAGTAAAAAGTCAGAGAGAAAAGTTATAATGAAGCTACTACTCAACCAGCAAAAAGGTAACAATCAAAAGTTGTTTTTGCGAGTTGTAAAGCAAAATCCCCACCAAGTTAAACTAGAAATTTCCTCTCTCCAGATGTCTCTCTTTCCAAGTTTTGCACCAGGAAGAGAGACAATTATTGAAATGGTGGAGCGCCCACGAAAAGAACTAGCAATTTCAGTTCTAGAATACGTAGTTGGTCATGTAGTGCGTACCATTCAGTTAAATTAAATATGGGAATCAACAACATTAAGTAAATGGTGGAGATGAATGAAGACTTATGCAGATGCAATCATCTGTCTGATTGAGGAATATGATGGATTGATGGAAAGTCCAGATGGAAGGTCTCAATTTATCTGCCAAGAAAACCTTCGCTAGTCATTGTTACAAAAGAAAGATGGACTAAATGAAGTAATTGATGCTTCATCATTCAACAACGAAATATCAGTCTCATTGTTTTGCCTTTCTGAGGTCTCCACTTAAAAATTGGTGTACAGAGACTTGCAGTTGAAATATCATACTGAAATGTTGGAACATCTAAGAACTAAACTGTCTAAATAGCTCCAATCTTTACACGCGTTCTATAAGATATTCCGCTGAGCTAACACAGAATGCAGAATCTAAGTGACTAAGATCCGTATAAAACAATTACAATAGCTGTCACAATTGGGGACCTCACACAAAGTTCGAGGAAATCTGTGGATAAAAGGGAGTGCTCACAACGAGAAATAGCCTTGTTGATGAATTGCCGGTGAAAGGTAGGTGCCAAATGTAACCCTGAACCTAGAAATCAATTATCAGGTCTGAGATTGCTTACTTTGCGAAGCAAAATAATATTAGTTAGTGAATTCTTACCTCAATCCTGTGGTTTCATGGCTGATGGGACTTTTGACTACTTTTAGATAAGTTGGGCCTTCTTTAGATCAGATATAACTCCTCTATCTTCTCTTCCCCTCTCATTGTATAGAACCTTTAAACATTTAAGTTAAAATGTAAACTGCAGGTCCTTTCATATCCGGAAGCAAGTAAAAACAAAAGTTGATAGTTATTTCATGGAGATACCTTATCAATAATTCCATATTCTACTGCTTCACTAGGACTAAAGTACTTCGGACGTCTTATGTCTGCTTCAATCTCCTCAGGTGATTTTCCAATATGCTTTGAATACAATTTCACCTTAAAAATAAATGTGTGAAGTTAGAAAAAATAGGCTAATTAATACAGTGCTCATCTTCGATCCTGCAGAAATGTGTATCACAAAACAACAACAACAACAACCAAGTGAAATCCCACAAGTGGGGTCTGGGGAGGATAGTGTGTACGCAGACCTTACCCTACTGTGGAGGAGTAGAGAGGCTGTTTCCAATAGACCCTCGGCACAATAAGATGAAAACGAGACAATGTAGCAGTAACAGGTTATCACAAAACAGAAAATAGAAATCCTTAAAAAGTGCAAAGTTGTCCCTTAAACTTTTGTCACAGTACGCAAGCATTAGCTTAACAGAAATTTTAAAGATTACCAATTCCGCTTTGACATTCTTTACTTCTTTCCTCATGAGCTCGACATCTGTTGCTTGACCCTGAAACCGAGCAATTGGCTGCAAAGGTATATGCGTTAGCAATTCCATCTTTAATATCAGTCATGGTTGTGTTTGTAAGATTGCAATTTTTTTAGAGGAACTCAGGGACAGGTCAGTCTTATAGAGAATATTTTAGACGACATAATCAAGGAATGGGAAGAAAACAGGGAGAAAGGAACACAGAAACACAAAAGGTCTCCAAATGACCTGCTTAATCATAATTGTAGATGAGGGCAATGCAGCACGATTTCCTTTTGCACCAGCTGCTAAAAGCAAGGCAGCTTCTCCCCATGCATTTCCAACACAGAGAGTAAATATAGGTGGCTTGACATATCTGCAGCAAAAGTAAAGGTGTCTGTTGCAGGCTATAAGAAACAAAGGAGTCCCAGAAGAATAATGCTTTCATTAATTTCCTCAGGTGTAGCGGAAGCGAGGGCATAAGAGCAGAAATTTCAGAAGATGTTGATGTTGAGGGCACCTATAAATAATATGCATACAGAAATTTTTATGTCAACCATTATTGCAGTTAAAAAACGTGCTTTAATTTTCACACATTACTTGTTGAACTGCTAATAGAAAACTACACAAACTGTTGAATTGTGTGAACCACTGCATCTATAAGCTTAATGTGTTAGAGATTGGACACTTTAATTATTTTAGGCCCGACATGCCCCCTCACACGTAGCATGATTCTTTTTCTTAGGTTAAGCGTGTGAAAATATTTTTTAGATGGGTGGTGAGATTCAAACCAAGGACCATTGCTTGCTTTAATACTATGTTGAACTGTGTGAACCACCTCATCTAAAAAACTTAACTGTTACAGAGCAGACAATTTTATTAATTTATTTCAAATCCTTAATACAAACTTTAGCTGAATAAAAAAGATTTCAAGAATGGCTATAAATTATAAGCTCGCATAACGAATAGTTTAGTATGAAAAAGAAGAGTCTAAAGTCACATTTTGGTACAAGCAAGGAGCATTTAAACGTCTTGCAAATTGTGAGAGCCGCAAAATAGGAAACACAGATAGGCAATTGCTCATTTCGACTGGAGACCAACGTTTTCTATTGCAATACACTGTAAAATACTACACAACTTGGGTTTAAACCACCCACCCTCTTCTTTCTGAAAATCCAAATTTTGATAAGCTAAAATATGATGCACGCCTCTTACCTTGTACATATCACCCGGTATTTAATCCTACATATTCAGTTGCCAAAATAACTTGACAGTGCATTCTCTAGTTGCTTCTTGCCATGTGATTATAACGAAAACTAGAATATGGCAAGAACGCAAGCACAATGGCTCCAGTCCTCTGTACAATATACTTTTTTATAAGCTGTTCCAAATATGCTTCTGAGTGAAGATCCTTCGGAACAAATATACAGAACCATACTTATCAGCAGATGAGCCAATCAGAGCTTTCTCATTTTCTGGTGCACCTTTATCACATCAATTTATGACTTGAGAGAGGCTAACCAAGGTCGAACACTTTCACATCTTTTTTTCTTTTTTCCCATGGTAAAGATATATTTAGAATGGCAAGTCCAAAATAACCACCAGACAAATCTCAAGCATCCATTCAAAATCTATCTTGTTGAAGAACCAAAATCCTATCTACACAAAAATCTTACCGTTCAAGTCTTTTATCACAGAATCACTACCAGAAAAACAAATTAGTAATAAAAAAAACAACACTAAAGAGACATCTTCAAATATGACTCGAATGAGCAAAATGGATAGAGAAGCAATATGTGACCTCATAACATCATATATAGCAAAAGCCTCTGTCTCATAACCCAACTTCTCACCACCCTGTAAAATAGAAAATTATCTGAAAGTAAGTATGATAAAAACATGTTCGAATTATACGTAATCAAAAGTAAATAGGGTTCAAATTAAGTCTAGTAGAAACTCAAACTGAGCTTACAACAGCTATATGTTTAGGATCTCATAGAACTGCCTGTATAGTGCATTTCTGAAACTAGACATGCAGCAAGAGTGGCTTTCACAATCAATTGTCAATATCACACTCACTTTCCTTCAAGTTGGAAGAATATAAGGGTCAAATTGGTAAAACAAAAGGGTCTTAGTTGTTTCTAACATGATCCTAACATAGATCAAGCACAGTGCCTGAAGCAATAAATTATAGCCAGTTTGAGTTTATCCTCTAGCAAGCAATACCTACAGAAAAACCGCAGATTAGCAACTATTAAATGGGAGAAAACCCCTCTCTATTTGATACATTGATACCAAACTTCAACTTCTTGTATAAAGCTATCTCGTTGGAAAATTAGTGAAGCAAAAATTTCAATACAACCAGCTGCGTCTGACCGGAAAATCAAGCATATAAGATAATGGAAAATACAAGGCAAAATGAAAAGAAAGCAACCAGTTTTTACCTTGGTTGTGCCAGTAGAATTTACATAAAGATAGATTGGCTTTTCCTCATCCTCATACTGAAGGTAAAGAAATTCAGCTAGTATCAATTCCGTCACTGATGGAACTAGAGACATGCCCAAGTAAACTATTCGATTCTTATACAAGTAAGATGCTAAATCTGGAGGAGGTTGTTCCCATGCACTTCCCCTTGAGAAAGGAATAACCTGTCACCAAAAATGTGCACAAGTTTAGAGCACTAAAGTCCCAGTACAAAATACCAATACTACTTTCTGTTAAAAATTTCCATCACATTAATGAGGAAAAATAGGTACATACAAAAGTGTTCTTTTTTTTCTTTTTGACCTGTAGGTATCAGTCAAAAGTTTGTGATTTTAATGCATCAGCTGATAACAATTGAAATAATAATTCCTCCAAGGCCGCTGCCTCCACTAATTTCTATTCTAGTGACCCAAAATCTTCAAGTCAATCGAGAAAATATCATCAGCAGTTAATGTAAATAAGCCTTTTTCTCCCATGTCACCAGACAATCCATCTAAAAATATTTACAGTGGATAAGAAACATAGAACCCAATGAATTGCAGATCACTTCCCCAAGGCACATCAAACCAGTTTGAACAGAGTTCCTAATTTAACAATTGTAGCCACATAAACTGTTCCACGTTTATTTTGCTTTATCGTAGTCCTATCTATTTTTTTCTTGTACCTCTGCTATCATCAAACTCTTCAATAAGGTCTTTTGTTCAGGCCACACAGCGACTTAAAACTTTAATGCAGCCAGAAATAAAATTCTTCAGATCAAATGGATTATCCCTGACCATGTTAATCTTTTTTTTCTTCTATTTTTTTTATGAAAAGGTAGGAAGTTTATTAAATAGTACCAAGTACTGAAAATAGAGCATCCTTCTATAGATTGAAGAACTGCCTAAGATGTAAAAGTGAGTCCAAATAACAATACTCTTCTTACTCCACACATAAAGTCAAACCTCTCTATAACAGTCTCGTTTGTACCGACATTTTTTGGTTGCTATAGCGAAGTGCTATTATAGAGAACATATATTATAACATAACATGAAAAATTGGTTCCAGGAAAACTTGTCCGTTATAGTGAAGTGTTGTTATAGAGGATGACTGTTATAGAGAGGTTTGATTGTCCATACTTTTTAAACATCCGGCCTATACAATTGAAATATCGTCCCTCCTATCACTAAAGCACCTATTATTTCTCTCCATCCTAGCATTCCAGATGTGCAATTAGAAACAGCATTCCACAACTGTCCACTGCCATTGGAAAAGATCTGTTTATACCAGCTGCATAGAGCAAGCTTGATACTTCCTGGCACGACCCATTTGGTCCATGTTTCCTGACAATTTCAATCTTCAAACTACCTAAAGGTAGATAAAGCTGTTGAAACTTAATTGCAAAGTTTGGAGTTTAGTTGGCAATAACAGTTACCGGTTGGAAGTATTGTCAGACAACAATTGGATGTTTTCTAAATGTTTCCCACTGCCCATCATCTTCTACACCAGATTTGCAATGACTTCTGAGAATCCCTTTTTGTCAAAAGAGAATCATGTTCTTGACTACATATGGACAATAGCACAATATAGCTTTGGAGCATAAACACTCATCCATGATATCCAGAGACCAAATCTCTCAAAAGGAAGCACTGATTATTAATTTCTTCCTTTTTTATATGGACTTCAATTTAATTTAAACAATTAAACTCCCTCACCATAAACCATAAAGCTCTTCAACATATTCTTGGGTGTTTACAGTCTGTTTGAGTAGTTTTGTAACAGTCCAGTCTGGGGTGTTACAAATTTAGCATCAAAATTCAATTACTCAACCCATCCTATGTATTTCAAAAAAAAAAAATAATCATACCAGAAAACAAAGAGGCGTAACCCGTCATCTGGTATGATGGTTTCATTTTCCTAGTTGACTAACTCATGTTTTGGATGCTTTGACATATGCAGGAGAGATCTTAACTTTTATATGCTGTGAAGTTAGCTTAGTAATACATTTTCTAAGAATGTTTGGTTTAGTTTACTTTTTGGATGTCTTAAAATGGTTCGGATCTTTGAATATTTCTACACATATTCTCAATATCCACTTTATGGAACCTTTTTGTGCTACTATGATAAATATGGCACACAAACCAAATCGCTGAATTGCCATAGTTTTGAGCTGGCAGTTTCTACAAAACCAAACCAAACAATAAACCACTAAGTGCCAACATTTTAAAGGCTATCATATCCAAACAACTAAGGCAGATGAACTTTGAGTTTCTAAATTGTTCCTTTTTTTCTATAAAGATAGTGCTTGTCAGTGATCACCTTGACTATTCCACTGGGTATGTACTACCTCCCGCCAGCACAACTGCATCGGAACCCGGTAACTATACCCACCAAGGCTTAGGTAGATGGAAAGAAATCATCTACATTTTTATTTTATTTTTTGGGACCGCTGTTGAGATTTAAACCCCTGTCTCCTGTGTTTTTCATCCTAAGGACTTGTCGAGCTATCGCTGTAGCACCCCCGAGGGAGGACAACACTTATTAACAAAATTAATTTAATACTTGACTAATTTACTAACAATCACAATATGTCAATACTAATTAACAAACTCCTCAATTCTGCCCATATATCAATACTCAACCCCTCCCTACAATGTTTTTTTTATGACAAGTGGTGTCCGGGCCAGCTTGGCGCACCTCAACTATTCCGCCGGCTACCTACTACCTTCCACTAGCACAACCCCTCCCTAGTATGTTGCATCAACTAATGTGTGATTACCATATTTTACTAGCAAATAAGTTCCACCACGATAATTCATGGACCTACCCATCATTGCAGAGCTTCACCGGAGCAACACGCCATGTTAAAATTATCATCATTAAGTATTTCCCTTGTTTGTTCAGATTAAAAAATATGCCAATAGAAACAAAAGCTTGAAAAAAATTCCAATTCCTTTTAGATTGTACGTCTCAACCACTCCTTTTAAATTTACCGATCAGTAAAAAACAACAAATTGGAAGCCAAAGCCGACACTTACCATAGTGACAACGCCACGTTTGGGGCGAGAGCTAGAGGAAGAAGGGCGAAGAGAATCGGGTCGAATTCTATGACCCGAGAAGTCCGCGAGTACACTACCGCCAACGAATGGGGAGATAAAGCTCGTCGATAGAGAAGATTTCGGAGACGGCGAAAAACTCAGAGTCCGTTTGGGAGCTGACGAACGGCAGCTCGCCGGTGATGATAGCCGGACTCCCGTCGCCGGTGAAAATTGGGAAGCGATAGTCACAGCTTCCATTGTGTTTGGAACTCAGAGAGAGTGAAGAGTGAAGGATTGGATTAGAGTCTGGGGTTTGAATTGATGCAGACTCGGAGTAACCCGACTCGTATTAGACTCCGGGCCATACCACTTTGGGCCGATCCAATTCTCAAACAATTATGTATTGTATTTGCAGTCCGGTCCATGAGATCCATAAGCCCGTTTACAAATGTTCAAAAATTCAGAAAAATTTTCATAAAGCACTATCTTTTAGCAGTAATTAGCCATCTATAGATACCATTTGCTATATTAGGGATTATAGATACCTTTTCTGTGGTTATAAGATGTACTTAAGCTATTGTATTCATGAATACAGTAGCAAAAATAGGCGTGAATCAGGGAAGTCCAGCTAATCAGTTGTTGTATTCGAGTGTATTCATGGAGTGAAACATGGGATTACAGCTGGACAGATTTTGTATTCGACTGTACTCACGGCGTGAAATAGGGGATTACACTGTTTTTAAAACGAAAAGTGAATCAATTAACATAATAGACTCCTAATATAACTCAACAAACTCAATTATAACACATAAATTTTGTATTTTCAATTATAAAAAAGATTCTCAACCGAAAAATACCCCTGTCACGACCCAAACCCAGACCCGGTCGTGATGGCGCCTCTCGTGGGGACAAGGCCAGCCAACTAAACCCAATTCATCCTTATAAAAACAGTTGAACAGTTCATAAGCAGTTTAAATATGATTTAATGATAATAATTAGCGGAAAAACAACCCGACACAGCCCAAACCAATGTGTCACAAGTCACGAGCATCTATTAAAGTATGAATACAACAGTGAGGTCTAAAATATACAGAATAGGACTACTGAACGAAAGGGAGAAAAGCGGTGCTGCGTACGCTGGCAGTCACCTTGCTAAACTCTGATAACTCTGCCTCCGGTCAGCCAAAACCCGCTACCGGGTGTATAAATACTTGCATCTGCACACAAGGTGCAGGGAGTAAAGTGAGTACTCCAACTCAGTGAGTGATAAAGGTAAATAACAACTGAGCAGTAAGAAATCACGTATGGAAAATCATCATGCTGTATAGAAGCAGTATAAAACCCCTTGAGAAAAAAAAGCAGTGAAGCTGTGAAATCTTTAGAAAACATCTTAGCTCAGTTTAAACCTCTTTTGAAAATGACTTTTTCAACAATTATGCAAATGAATGCAAAACAATTAGTGCAGATAAGCACAGCAATCCGCCCCTCGGGCACAACAGTCACTCAACAGATAATGCCAGGCAATCAGATAGATACCCCGTGAAGTAACATAGACAACAGATAATGGCAGACAAATGAAACAATGTAAACACATAGATCAGTAACATATAGTAACTGCTGCGGCGTGCAACCCGATCCATATATTTCGTCGACGACGCTCACTGGGGGTGTGCAGACTCCGGCAGGGGCCCCTTACGGCCCAAGCGCAATATCAAGCCATCTTGTGGCATCAAATCTAGGCCCTTGGCCTAATGTCGGTACCAGTATAACACTGCTGCGGCGTGCAACCCGATCCAAAAGTATCCTCACAACACAGGCCCTCAGCCTTACTCAGTCAAAAATCACATAGGCCCCTCGGGCAACGGTAAAACACGATGCTCAGCCCAAAAAATAGTATTGGAAATATCATTTCAAGGGTTAAAGCAAAATAAACNTATATATATATATATATATATATATATATTGTTGCGGCATGCAGCCCGATCCAAAAGTAACCTCACAATACAGGCCCTCGGCCTAACTCAGTCAACAAAATCACATAAGCCACTCGGGCAACAATAAACTTGATGCTCAGCCCAAATTATTATTGAAAATATCATTTCAAGTGTTAAAGTAAGTAAACTTGGCTGAGTTTTGAAAACAGTGAAAAAAATACATGGCTGAGTTCAAGTATAAAATCAAAACAGTGAGGAAATATCAACAATCATCCCCGAAGGGGTTCAAATAGCTGGCACGAAGCCCAAATATGGCAATCAGCCCAAGTCATGATGATAACAAATAAGTTTCAATAAATTACACAGTAAAATCATCAATCGGGACGGACCAAGTCACAATCCCCAATGGTGCTTTACTCCACGCTCGCTATCCGGCGTGCAAATCACCTTAATATAGCACTACGATGTGCAATCCGGGATTTCAAACCCTCAGGATATCATTTACAATCATTACTCACCTCAAACCAGCCAAAGCTCTAGCTCGCTATGCCCTTGTCTCACAAATCGGCCTCCTCATGCGTCGAATCTGACCAAAACCAGAACGAGTACGTCACAATATGCTAAGGAACAAAGCCCAAGCGAAAACAATCGAAAAATATCTAAAATCCCGAAATTGGCAAAACTCGAGCCCCGGGCCCACTTCTCAAAACTCAGAAATTTTACATCAACGGGTTCCTTATCCTTCCACGAGTCCATACATATCAAAAACTCTCAAATCCGACCTCAAATGGCCCTTCAAATCCCAATTCGAAATATCAAAATCCCAAGCTCTAGTTCTTCCATTTTTTAGCTAAATTTCCATAAATTTCTAGGTTAATTTCACAATAAAATCACGTTTTAGGTTCATAAAACTTACCTCCAATCAATCCTCTTCGAATCCCTCTTCAATTCTCTCAAAGAGCTCTCAAAATGTTCAACAATGGTGGAAAAATGACTTAGGCTCGTGGATGAAATGTTTTAAAAACCCTTCTGCACAGCTATGATTTCCTTCTATGCGAACGTGATGGTCCTCTCGCGTTCGCGATGAACAAATATTCCTCTGACCAAAATTATCCTTCGCGAATGCGGTGTCCCACACGCGAACGCGATGCCCTGGGTTTCTGAACCTACGCGAACGCGGTCCCCTCTCCCGCGAATGCGAAGAGCATTTGCTCTGGAACCTTCTCGCGCCAAACAACTCTATGCGAACGCAAACACTGAAACGCGAACGCGATGGACAACCAAATGACCTTCCGCGAACGCGAGACTCAAACGCGATCGCGAAGGCAAAACTTGGACCTGCACTGCTGCTGCATTTTCTGCTATATTCTTCAACTCCAAACTTCCCGTTAGCCATCCGAAATCACCCCGAGGCCCCCGGGACCTCAACCAAAAGCATTAACACATCCTAAAACATCATTCAAACTTGTTCCAATCATCAAAACACCTCAAACAACATTAAAACCATCGAATTACATCGAATTCAAGCCTAAGTTCTTCTGAAACTCCCAAAACACGCATTTGATCAAAAACCCAACCAAATCACCTCCGAATGACCTAAAATTTTACACACACATCCCAAATCACACAACGAAGCTACAGCAACTCTCAAAATTCCATTCCTACCCTCGGATCAAAATCTCACCTATCAACCGGAAATCGCCAAAATACTAACTTCGTCAATTCAAGTCTAATTCCACACCGGACCTCCAAAACCACTTCCAATCACGCTCCTAAGTCATAAATCACCCCTCGAAGCTAACTAAATCATAAAAATTCCGATCCGAGCTCATATACAAATAAGTCAACCCTTGGTCAAACCTTTCAAATTCAAAGCTTCAACTGAGACCGTTCCTTCAAATTTATCTCGATTTTTCCTGAAAACCAAAACCAACGATCTACATCAGTCAAAATACATTACACGGGGCAAGTCATGCCCGGGAACTGGAGATCAAAGTGCAAAAGCTCAAAACGACCGGCCGGGTCGTTACATCCTCCCCCACTTAAACACACGTTCGTCCTCGAACGCACTCAGAGTTGTTCCAAAAGCCAACCAATCACTGAATAACCTTGCCATGCATATACCTGGGGGTGATCCCACGTCACCCTATCTTATATAGGTCCGATAACATATAGAAACTGAAATTACACAACCCAGTCTGGCCCATAAGCCATGGAATCACATTCTTCACTTCTGAAACCAACAATTCGATCAAAATCTCACACTTATACTCTGAATAGGCCCGAACCAGCTGTAATAACCCCTGCCTGCAACCTCAAGTGCAATTATCTGATATACCACGTAACTCAAACACATGTAGTGATAACTTCCATTCACAGCAGTTGCACGCAACACCCGAATACCGGTAGAAAACCTCTTATCAACTAAAGTCTCATTCCAACACTCCATATACTGCCAATGATAAATGAAACACACAATAAACCATAGCCATTTCTCATATCAGCCATCCATAAGGTTACTCCTCCTTTGGCAAGGACCATAGCAAATTTCTGAACCGAACCTCGATATTTATCCATCAAAAAAGCTGAAATCAAATCCGTTTGTATTCATTACAGACCCAACGACCTCATCTAATCCAACACAATTACTCTGGTGACATGACACACCAAGACAGGCTAAAGCCATAACTTGCGCAGTCCGCGCACCAATAAGCAACAATCCGAACATGCTCACATCATGAAACTAACTCAAACGAAAGAGCTGTACCTCAAGCTCACCAGTATCATCACAACACACGGCTGATAACCCGCAAGGTCATATCTCCACATAGCTTCGCTGCAAATGCGCGATCCTAACCAAACATGGCTCCACATGGGACACCTCAAGTCACTATGCTCGAAATTGACAACCACGCACAATCTGATGTCTGGAACCAAGCAAATCATTACACCCTCGGTGAAACAAGTAACATATACCATGCAAGCCCGATAGTACATAACCGACACGCCATTTACTGAGCCACACCCAATTATTCTCCCTGCTTGACTTCCACTATGAACCCAAATAGAACCGCACCATGTGTGCCCATAACCAACAAATCTTAACATCTCGCAACACAGAAAGGAAACTCATAGATCTCCCAGATCACTAGTAAGATCAACAACGGTCGGAGCAACCGATCCCTCACAATACAATTCGGGGCCAGCCAAGCCGACTCAAACTAGAACACGCGTCCACATTGGCCTACCAACGAACTCTTTATTAAGGAAATCCTGAAGCTGTTTCTCACAACTCCTCAACTCTGACGGTGCCCGGCACCGAATCAATACCGAAATCAACAACCTTGCCCGGCGACATGCCCGGCCACAAGAAACGCATCCGAAAAGTCCCTCAACACCGGAACTGAATCAATGATAGCAACCTCTGTACTGACATCCATCACGAAGGCCCAATTAAGAAAGGCAATCCTTCCCAGCCGTTCGCTGGGTCTTCGAAATATAAACCACTCTACTAGAACATAATCCAACACACCTCGCCACTCAACCCGTGGCATTTCCGGCATAGCCCATAGCGCAATAGTCCAGAATAGCCCAACACTGAGACAACCAGTCTGAACTCCAACATCACATCCAAAATCTAACATATCAGCAAAGAAAGATCCACTCGAGCCTCCAAATCCCGAAAGCTGCTAAACGGTGCCGATTCACACGATCCACAACCACAACATAGCCTGCACATGAGAACTCACAGTCTCCAACTCCATATAGCACACGAATCATCGTACCTGAATCCCAATTTCGCCGTCCGAAAGCATACCACCTTAAATACCCCATCATCCCACGATAGATATTCTAAAATTTCCCTGTGCCACCAAGCACCCGAATATCACCAGTCGATCTAACAAGAAAGTGCCGCAATATTACCGAAGTGCCATCAACTTAATCACATTACCCTTTTTCTGAACATATACTATCGTCAAATCACTTCCAATTGGAAATATCATTCCCTTAACTATCCCAGGCTACCCGCTGCTCAAGAGCTTTATGAACTCCCTTTCAGAACTGAACTGTAGCCTACCACACGCAAGTCTCGGTCCTCCACAACATACCGCATATACCATACCCTCTGAGGATAACATGAAAACTTTATCTCCCTTCCGAGCCACAGATATCTATGCACTCAACTAGTCAAGAACTTTCCATTGGTCCCATCTAGAAGAAGAATCACTATACATCCCATGCTCCGCACGCCCATAGAAAATATACATCTCCAAACCACGGTAAAACCCAACAAGAACTCTCCCAATTCCATTTGCACAAACTAAACTGCCAGGACTGTATCCTTCTAACTAGACCAAGCTAAGCAAGCCGTCAAACCCAAGAGCATTGCTGCAAAATACTTGTACGAACTCATTACCTCGAACACACACAAAGAATTAATCATATCCTTACCACGTCGATCCGATCTACTATCAGGCTATCCTATCTATCTAAATTTCCTTCTGAATCATCTTCAACTTGATATTTCCCCTTGTTTTAGCACCACAATTCCTCAACCCAGGCTTACCACACGAGACCCAAGCATAAAACCACACTGTCCGAAACCTATAAATCGCCGAATACTCCCTTAAATATTCCCCAAAACACCACACTCCAGAATATTTTACTCTGCAGAACTTCCTGCGAATCTAAATTCGTTACCCTCACTTTCCTGATACTGGTACATAGAATCCCATAATTAACATAGAAATACCATAAACATGGACCTCTTCCAATGAAAACACAGTTTCTAACCACACACGCAACTTTAAAATACCCGATTGTTCTCTGTAGAATCTTGAACATATTAGAGCCATCCTCGCAAGTCATTCACCCTCATTCAAACTGCAATTTACCTGACCTAACGAACAGAACCACCCGTGCCTCATTAGCACTCCGATACCGTGATTCTCATACCCTATGAAGCATAATATAAACTTTGTCAAAATTTTCCTTTACTCTAGCCATAGCTAATTCACTCGCACACCCCAAACTGGAACCAACATAGCACCTAACCGTGCAATCAACTGCTCACAGCCGACTCCCCCACTTGGTTCGAAGCCATAGATCAAGATACACTCAATAACTCATAACACTTTTACTCTATTGATGCCACGATACCATAGTGAGATTAAACTCAAATCATTTATAAGTTTGTGAAAACACAGATCATCTAGTACTGTAAATCTACTACAAATCTCGCATTCATCCCCGCAACAGTTAAGCCCACTCTCTTAAGCGACCCGAAATTTCAAATTTCAACACGTACTTTTCAATTACACATGAGATCTTCTAACATACACATAGGGATCACACCACTTCAGAACACTCCGCAGGAGATAACCCACCTGCTTCGCCTCAATATAACATTTCTGTATACCTTCCACCGTCATAAACTGTCCGTAGTCACTTAGTCTTCCTGAGTCTGAACTCATACCGCAACATGGATTTTACTTCTCGAAACCAGAAAACATGAAAGATATCCTTCACACGCTCATAACTCAGGGCTATACCTCGAATGACGATGGAATTCAAATACCTAATAGTTCTCTTACCATCCAGCAGACCTTCGTCATCACTTCCAAGTCACGTAAATACATCTCGCAGTACTAACATACTCGTCACGTGGCTATCCAGCCGTCACTTCCACTAATAGGGACAATACCGAACATATAAGTTCAAAACACTTACTCACACACTCAGCACCTCGGTGCTCAAGCCATAGGCAAAGATCCGGCCTCAAGTCCTTCAGACTGGCCCAACATCAAACTCACAGAGATCACGTCTCGCCCCTCGATCAGGGAATCACAAGCCAACAAGGCACATCTGATACTGAGCGCTCATGCGCGCATACGAACGCGTGGAAAGAATTTCAAGAGTTACTTTTCAAGTTGAATCAGGGACGCACGATAAGAATTCAAGAATGCGAAGTTTTCCTAAAGGTTCTGCAGCCTCTCGAGGATAAATACAGACGTCTCCGTACCGATCCGCGAGATTCTACTAAACCTGCTCATGACTCGTGAGACCTATGTAACCTAGGCTATGATACCAACTTGTCACGACCCAAACCCAGACCCGGTCGTGATAGCGCCTCTCTTGGGGACAAGGCCAGCCAAATAAACCCAATTCATCCTTTTAAAAACAGTTCAACAGTTTATAAGCAGTTTAAATATGATTTAATGATAATAATTAGCGGAAGTACAACCCGACACAGCCCAAAACGGGGTGTCACAAGTCACGAGCATCTATTAAAGTATGAATACAACTGTGAGGCCTAAAATATACAGAATAGGACTACTGAACGAAAGGGAGAAAAGCGGTGCTGCGAACGCTGACAGTCACCTTGCTAAACTCCGATAACTCTGCCTCCGGTCAGCCAAAACCCGCTACCGGGTGTATAAATACCTGCATCTGCACACAAGGTGCAGGGAGTAAAGTGAGTACTCCAACTCAGTGAGTAATAAAGGTAAATAATAACTGAGCAGTAAGAAATCACGTAAGGCAAATCATCATGCTGTATAGAAGCAATATAAAACCCCTTGAGAAAAAAACAGTGAAGTTGTGAAATCTTTAGAGAACATCTTAGCTCAGTTCAAACCTCTTTTGAAAATGACTTTTTCAACGGTTATGCGAATGAATGCAAAACAATTAGTGCAGATAAGCACAGAAATCCGCCCCTCGGGCACAACACTCACTCAACAGATAATGCCAGGCAATCAGGTAGATACCCCGTGAAGTAACACAGACAACAGATAATGGTAGACAAATGAAATAAAGTAAACATATAGAAAAGTACTAGTACCGCTGCGGCGTGCAGCCTGATCCACATATCGCTGCGGCGTGCAGCCCGATCCACATATCGCTGCAGCGTGCAGCCCGATCCATTTATCGTCGACGGCGCTCACTGGGGGTGTGCAGACTCCGGGAGGGGCCCCTTACGGCCCAAGCGCAATATCAAGCCATCTCGTGGCATCAAATGTAGGCCCTTGGCCTCATACCAGTATCAGCATAACACTGCTACGGCGTGCAGCCCGACCAATATATATAAATATATATATATATATATATATATATATATATATATATATATATATATATATATATATATATATATATATATATATATATATATATATATTGTTGCGGCATGCAGCCCGATCCAAAAGTAACCTCACAATACAGGCCCTCGGCCTAACTCAGTCAACAAAATCACATAAGCCACTCGGGCAACAATAAACTTGATGCTCAGCCCAAATTATTATTGGAGATATCATTTCAAGTGTTAAAGCAACTAAACTTGGCTGAGTTTTGAAAACAGTGAAAAAAATACATGGCTGAGTTCAAGTATAAAATCAAAACAGTGAGGAAATATCAACAACCATCACCGAAGGGGTTCAAATAGCTGGCACGAAGCCCAAATATGGCAATCAGCTCAAGTGATGATAACAAATAAGTTTCAATCAATTACATAGTAAAATCATCAATCGGGACGGACTGAGTCGCAATCCCCAACGGTGCTCTACTCCACGCTCGCTATCCGGCGTACAAATCACCTCAATATAGCACTACGATGTGCAATCCGGGGTTTCAAACCCTCAGGATATCATTTACAATCATTACTCACCTCAAACCGGCCAAAGCTCTAGCTTGCTATGCCCTTGTCTCATAAATCGGCCTCCTCGCGCGTCGAATCTGACCAAAACCAGAACGAATACGTCACAATATGCTAAGGGAACAAAGCCCAAGCTAAAACAATTGAAAAATATCAAAAATCCCGAAATTGGCAAAACCCGAGCCCCGAGCCCACTTCTCGAAACTCAAAAATTTTCACATCAACGGGTTCTTTATCCTTTCACGAGTCCATACATATCAAAAACTCTCAAATCCGACCTCAAATGGCCCTTCAAATCCCAATTCAAAATCTCAAAATTCCAAGCTCTAGTTCTTCCATTTTTAGCTAAATTTCCATAAATTTCTAGGTTAATTTCACAATAAAATCACGTTTTTGGTTCATAAAACTTACCTCCAATCAATCCTCTTCGAATCCTCTTCAATTTCTCCCAAAGAGCTCTCAAAATGTTCAACAATGGTGGAAAAATGACTTAGGCTCATGGATGAAATGTTTTAAAAACCCTTCTGCCCAGCTGTGATTTCCTTCTATGCGAACGCGATGGCCCTCTCGCGTTCGTGATGAACAAATATTCCTCTGACCAAAATTACTCTTCGCGAACGCAGTGTCCCACACGCGAACGCGATGCCCTGGGTTTCTGAACCTACGCGAACGCGGTCCCCTCTCCCGCGAACGCGAAGAGCATTTGCTCTGGAACCTTCACGCGCCAAACAACTCTACGCGAACGCAACCACTGAAACGCGAACGCGATGGACAACCAAACGACCTTCCGCAAACGCGAGACTCAAACGCGATCGCGAAGGCAAAACTTGGACCTGCACTGCTGCTGCATTTTCTGCTATATTCTTCAACTCCAAACTTCCCGTTAGCCATCCGAAATCACCCCGAGGCCCCCGTGACCTCAACCAAAAGCACCAACACATCCTAAAACATCATTCAAACTTGTTCCAATCATCAAAACACCTCAAACAATACTAAAACCATCGAATTACATCGAATTCAAGCCTAAGTTCTTCTAAAACTCCCGAAACACGCATTTGATCAAAAACCCAATCAAATCACCTCCGAATGACCTGAAATTTTACACACACATCCCAAATCACACAACAAAGCTACAGCAACTCTCGGAATTCCATTCCGTCCCTCGGATCAAAATCTCACCTATCAACCGGAAATCGCCAAAATAGTAACTTCGCCAATTTAAGCCTAATTCCACACCGGACCTCCAAAACCACTTCCGATCACGCTCCTAAGTCATAAATCACCCCATGAAGCTAATCAAATCATAAAAATTCTGATCCGAGCTCATATACAAATAAGTCAACCCTTGGTCAAACCTTTCAAATTCTAAGCTTTCAACTGAGACTGTTCCTTCAAATTCATCCTGATTTTCCCTGAAAACCAAAACCAACGATCTACATCAGTCATAATACATTACACGGGGCAAGTCATGCCCGGGAACTGGCGATCAAAGTGCAAAAGCTCAAAACGGCCGGCTGGGTCGTTACAACCCCACAAACATAGCAATCTTCAGAGAAATTATATAATAATCTAAATACATAAATTATATTAATTAAAAAAAACATATGAACACATTCATGGCATATAGCGAGACAGTGAATACAATGAAATACATAGAATACAGCGGAATACATTGAAATACAATTAAAAAAAGACAGTGAATACAATGAAATACATGGAATACAACGAGATACATTGAATTACAATGGAAAAAAAAAGACAATGAATATAATCAAATACATGAAAATACATTGAAATATATTAATAGAAAATCAATTTGCTCAGCCCCAAACTCCGTCGTCTTTGTTCAAGAATAAACCGTAATTTCCGGCGAATCCGTCGCAGCAACGTTTGAAGGTACAACACGCGACACCTTTGAGATTTGAAGGTACAACACGCGACACCTTTTTTCATTACCTGCTACCCAAAAGATTTAATCTCGACCGTCCACTGTCCGCTGTTCCGTCGCCGCTGCTCCATCGGCCACTGTATCCAAGGCCTCCGCTAAGGTGAAATCTGTCAAAGTTCAAACGTTGGTTAACTCCCTTTCCCAAATCAGTTAGTTCGGTTAGGGATTTGATTTGCTTTTAAATCGCAATTCAATATTCGGTGCAAGAATTGATCAGAATGAAAAGAAAATAGGATGGGTGAGAGGAATTTTGAGATTGAGCATTGTGTTTTCAGGGAATGGGGGAAGAGAATGGGATGTATCGAAGTAGAGAGAGAAAGAAAATAGTGTAACTGAATAGCGTATTTAGTGGCTTATGGCTAGGAGGTAATCAAAATTAAATATTTTGTTATAAACCTTAAAAGGTATCTATAGGATATAATTTTTTTAAATGGTATTTATTTAAAAATACATAAGGTGTTAATCTTTGCTATAGGAGGTAAAAATTCCAAAAATTAACCGCAAAAAAATAAGAGTTTTAATTTTTATACTTTCAAACTAAAAGAATTTAACAATGACAAAACACTATTTTTAACAGGTAACTAAAGATGATTGCCTATAAAAAGTGTGTATTAAATTCAAATAACCATCACTCATTACTAAAATTATTTTTTTGAATCACAATTATCTGCAGAATTGGTTAATGTAGAACCACTTGAGAAAAGAAGGTATAAGTAAAAAATTTATACTATTACTAGTAATTCATTGGGTGGTGTTAAGGGTGGCAAAATGGTTAAAATAAAAGAGTTAACCACCCATATTATTCACTAGGTTGGATAATAAACTTTTCAAAAACGGGTCAAATATATAAACCATATTATCCATTTAGAAAATGGCTAATTATTGGATAACTAATGTGTTTAACTTTTACATTTATAAAGCCACAAATTGAGGGTTCTTCAAGTTTGGGAGACTAGGAATTCTCCCGAAAATGATCATATTCAAAAAGCCATGAACAATATGGTTACGCATATTATCCGCCGGGTAACTCATTTTTTATCCGTATTAAATATGAGTCGGGTCGAATAATTTATCTATTTTTTATCCGTTTTATTATCCTACCTTATCCTGTGTACCAGACGACCCCTAATGATTAAGAAATATTGTCGCACAAAAATGCAACAGAGGGAGTAGATAATTTTCTTGTTTTACTTGATCAAATGACTACTGTGTTGGTTGGAAAATGAACCCCAAAAAGAAAATCCTTGTTGAAAAAAGACATGATACTATTAATGTAGGACTTCCATCTCATACAACATCATTCGCTAAAAAAAGCAAGATTGTGCAAAATTCCAATATTATCATTACAATGAATCCCTTTACACTTGTGACCAACTAATGATGAATACTTCTTAGCCACCAGACGATACTGCATTCGATCAGAAACAGTTTCCCGGCGTGTCAAACAATCGAGTAGCATCATACCTGGCGCATCCACCCACATCTTTGGCATTATTATTAAGAAAAACAAGAAAAGCGAAGAAATAATAGCTAACGCGCCACCTGCACTCATTAAACCAGTTTCCGTATTCCCTGATATTGAAAACATGGATATGAAATAGCTCAGCATCAGAAACAGCAGCGCCAAATCTAGCAGCGCGCCACCCAAACTCTCCTGAATGAATAAAACCATCATTCCAACAGACAAAGCAAAGGCCAAAGAGTTGAAAATAAGGAACAAATTCAGATAATTAGTCGGCATTTGTACTTGTCCATTGCTTAAACCACCTTGTAATTTTCCATTATCATTGGAATAAAGTCCTCCTGGAGGACTCAATACAGCTTGATAAGAAGCTGTGGCAATTAGCACTGCAACCACTAGAAGCACGTTGCGCGTGTCTTCTGATAAACCCTTATGTAGAAAAGCGTGGAGCTTTACTATTTTCTGAGACATGTATTCTTTTGAACTGAAAAATTGCGCCTTGCTACAAACTGAGGGAAGTAATGAAGATCTGCAAACTCCGGCCTTTTGCAAAACTTTCTTAACTTCTCTGCTCGAATCCATTGGTAGTCTTAGGGCAATATCGAATGCTGTCAAGCCTTCTGCGTTAACTTCATTAAGTGTGTAAACTCTTTTGATCAAACGTCTAACCACCTGTGTAAATATCCATTCTAGGATTACAAATTTGTCGTCTGCTAATTTTCAAATTAAAAGTTAAAAGTACAGAAATTTATCAAGAAAGCATGCCTGAGGTTGATTTGTAGAAGCTGCAATATGCAGAACTGTATTTCCAGTCTCATCTTTCCAGTCCAAAATATCCAAATTTTCAGTCCGCTGAAGCCATCCTAAGAGGACTTTGAATGCTCTTTCATTGCTATTTTTCACAGCAATATGAACTGCAGTTTCATCGCGAATGGTCAAGTCCTCGATAGATGCAGGACAAGCTAGTAAAAATTCGGCCAAAAATTCTATGTCATCTGTTTCTGCAACATAATGCAAAGGTGTAATTCTTTCCTTTCCTTGCACTCGGATAAGGTCGGGGTTAAATTGAACCAGCCTTGACACAGTCTCCCTGTGTCCGTTGCGCAAAGCCAAGTCAAGGGGGCTAAATCCATTGGTGTTGAGTCTCCCACAAAATGAAGGTTTTAAGCTCATTATTTCAATAGCAAAGTGTGTACAACCTTCTGAGGCTGCTATATGCAGAGGCGTATCGATAAATTGTACCTGTTCAAATCTCTCCAGTAGAAATTGATCTGAACATAGAAGCTCATATAACACATCAATATTACCCACGCGAGCAGCCTCCGCCAGCTTCTCAGCTGCATCCATTGGAACTTATTGTGATTAGCCCTTCAGAATAGACCCTTTTAATATTTTCATATAGTGTCAAGTATAGAGGCAATGGTCCCTTGACATTTTCTTACATTTGTTATCTTATTCTATTTCTATTTTGATAGCTGTGCATATTATTCCTAAATATTGATGATTATTTCATTATTCTTCAGGCATTTCTTCTCTTATACATGGAATGGAACACGCAACCGACAACCAAATTGACTTTGATTAAACTAATATCATTACTCTACCACTTCTCATATAAAATACTACTAATCATTAGCTGAACTATATGCTCTTAATTCCTTAACATAGCCTTGAAAATGATAGGAAGTTTATCTTAATTTTGTTCCTTGTTCTGATGGTACCAAGATAATCTTGATTAACCAAGTAATTATACTAAATAATTCTGAGTCAAGAAACAGATAATATTTGTTTGCTGGACATAATGAATAAAACCAGCAAGCTTTCACAATCATACGCGCAAACTTCCCCTTTATTTATTGTTCAATTATCATTGGAAGCAACATGAAGTCAACGTAGTTCACCTATTTTTTGCATTCTATTTTGCTTCAACTTTTGTTTCTACGAGGCTAAAGTAAACATTACTTACTAGTAACTTCATCGGTTAATAACTCAGCATGGATCAAATATTGGTTGATGTTTGTGGAGCAGGATGCATTGATGACTTCTACTTGCTAAATCCGGATCTTGAAAGAATCGATGAGATCCCATTTGTGGATACTCCGTTACACATTGCTGCATCAGCTGGACAAACTCAATTAGCCATTGAAATCTTGAGCTTAAAGCCTTCATTTGGTAGAAAGCTAAACTCTGATGGTTTAAGCCCCTTGCACTCAGCTCTGAAAAAAGGACATGTTGAGACAGTGAAACGACTCATCAAGCATGATCCTGAACTCATTCGTGTTCGAGGAAGAGAAAGAATTACTCCTTTACATTATGTAGCAGAAACAGAAAATATCAATCTTTTAGGGGAATTTCTCTATGCTTGTCCTGCATCAATCAAGGACTTGACGAGTCGCGGTGAAACTGCTTTACATGTTGCTGTCAAAAACAGCAAGTTAAACTGTGTTCTAGTTTTACTAGGATGGCTCCAAAGGACAAACAACAGAGAGATTCTTAAGTTGAAAGATGAAAATGGTGATACTATTCTGCATACTGCTGTTTCCACTAATCAACTCCAGGTTTGTCCTTTTATTTTTCTTAGGCAAAATACCTTAAAACCTCCCTAAACTTTGCACGTATTATTGGTTACATCCTTGAACTATCTGTGGTCTTAATTACCCCCCTATACTTGGTTATTCGATAGATGTTACCCCCTAGGATGATCTCATCTTAGGAAAGTGGCATGCACTCGCCTGCCACGTGAATTTTCCTGTCATGTGGCGTTTTTTGAAAAATAAAATATATTTATACCCTTTAGAATGGTTTTAGGTATTCCGCCATTTTTTTCTTACTACTTTTTTGGAAGGGAAAATGTTCAAATTTGTCCTTACTATTTGAAATTGCTTAATTTTACCTTCAGTAACGTTCTTGGTCCATTCATACCTTTATGGTTAGCAAATCATCTCATATTTGCCCTTGTTATTAACAGAGCTCCAGTATAAAATGAGTGGACTCCACATGTCCAAAATTTTTTATGAGAAAATATTCAAATTTATCCTTCAACTTCTGACTGTGATTTAAAATTACCGTTACGTTAGAACTCCGTTAGGGACAAGGGCAAAAGACGAGGTTGTTTCCTAACGGGGAGGCGATATTAAACCAAAAATTTAACGGAGGCAAATTTGCTCAATTTCGAATAATACAAGAGCAAATTTTATCCTTATCCCTTTTTGGAATCAATTGTAGTTTTAGTAGCAAAACTATTAATCCTAATTATTATTACCATTTTGCAGATAGTTAAGTTGTTAATCAAGAACATGAAAAATATAAACGAAAAGAATACACAAGGAATGACAGCTCTTGACATAGCAATAGGACTTCCAGACGAACAAAGCAGAGAGATGAAGAGAGTTTTACGCTCTGCAGGTGCTTCAACTTCTTCTTCACTGAACAAAGACGTTCTTTTATCAGATTTTCTTGGATCAAAAGAGACAATCACCGAAAAATTCGTCAAATACGACGTTAATCTAAGAAAAGGTTTGTCAAATGACGTACGAAATGCGCTGCTGGTGGTAGCTATACTCATTGCAACAGCTACCTATCAAGCCTTGCTCAGCCCACCTGGCGGCGTAACACAAGGCGACGGCAGCACAACAACCACCGCGGGCGGCGGTGATCGTCCCGGAACGGTGGTTTTGCCGAAGAAATACTTCAACCCCATAATGTATACAAATACGATATGTTTTGTAATTTCTGTGGGGTTGATTATTTTCTTGGTTCAAACTAGTAGGTATAGTTTGCCACTACAAATGTCTTTGGTTTTCATGATGTTGAGCTACATGATTTCATTGTTAGCCATATTTCCGCCGGGGAAAGTTGCTGCTTATGCTGTGATTTCGTCTTCTATAGTGATTATATATGCAAGGTTTCTAGGATCAATGGAGTATGTTCCTGGTTTAAGATGGTTACTTGGCTATGATCGTCTTAAATTGCAGCGAAAGGTTGTACTTAGCAAGTTTAATAGATCAAACTCTATTTGTTGTTATATTATGTTCAAATTTATGAATCTTTGGTCTCACAAAGCTCGAACACTACATTCTACAATATCGGATACTTGAACTTTGTAAATATACATAATTCAAGCTAATCATAAAGTAAACCCAATATTGGTTGGTCGGTCGAAACTAATTGCATTTGATCGGCAAAATGTATATAAAATATGTTTATTATATACATATATTACACATACAAAAAAACATGTATTTTATGGGCTATTATTTTTAAAGACGGCTAAAAATATACACTTTTGATAGTTTCAACGCAGTTAATCTCAAGTACTTTTATGAAGCAAAATTCCATTGAGAATGAAGCCTTGTCAATATCACAATTAGACAAAGGCTGTCGTGCAGATTTTGTTTGGCCAATTGCTGAGGTGAGTTAAACCTGTGCTGGCCCACCATATCTCAAACCTTACCTTTTTTCTCTCTTTTTTTCTATTTGAACAAATAGAATTGTATGGTTCTAATTTGGAGAATTAAATGTATGCTTAAGACTATAATAATTTAGTGGATTAGCTTGCAAGAGTAACATAAGTATAATTGTTGATTAATGTATGGGGTCAAATTTGACCAACCACGTCCTACCGCCAACATGACTGGCCGCCTAATGTTTACGACTCGACACAAGGGAACGACCCCGAGGTGAGAAGAGAGACGACCTCGACCTGTTATCGGCTCCGCCATAAAGTACATCGACGTTGCCATTCTAGGGACTCACCTCGAATCCCCCTATTATATAAAGGGGATCCGAACCTTGTAATAGACAGATAACTTGTAATAGAAAAACGGATTCTCTCTCTAATCTTTATCTCTCTATCTCTCTCTATCTCTCTCTCTCTCTCTCTTATTAATATACTGTTGTTATTATTCCGATTATTGCAACAATCCTAGGGATTATTATCTCTGACTACGATTTACCCCTTCATCTCTTTGATTGATTTGCTTAAAAAGATTAACATCTTTTGAGTCAAACAATTTGGCGCCGTCTGTAGGGATTTCTGTAGTCGAAATCGTAGTTCTCACCTGGGATATCAAAAGCAACGATCTCTACCCTTCGCACTCCATAGAAACCAGTGATGGCAGAGAAAGAAGCAAGGTTGAAAGCTATAGCAAATGTCTCAAACAACCTCTTGGATTCCCTCAATGAAGCCGGTAGAGAAGATACCGAGAATATAACACCAAGAGGTACACCGGAGGGAGAGATCTCACCCTCTACACTCGAGGAACTGACGATCTTGCGCGAAAGAGGAACTTCAACGTCCACAGTGAAAGAGACACCACCAGCAGTCAAAAAGCTGTTAGAGGAGTGGTTGACAAATGCTCTAAACACCATGCTCGAAAAACCCCCTCTAGGAAAAATCGGAGATTCGCCGACTGTGGAAGTCGCTGCTGCCACCGACGAACCAAGCACCATACAAACAATCAACACCCGCACTACCACCGATGCAAGTGATGGTACACTCACGACCATCCTGAAGAAAGTGGAAGAAATGGAAAGCGAGAACAAAAGGCTTCGTGACCAAATGAAAGAACACTAGGAAAGGGTTGACAAAATACCCGGCGCCCCAAAGTTGTTGCGGAAATGCGATGTGGGAAGGTTCGTCGAGCAGCCGTACAGTGAGGAAGATGCTCCCCACCCCATCTCGAAAACCTTCAAAATGCCACCATACTTGAAAATATACGATGGGACTACAGATCCAGAAGATCACCTGATTCATTATGTCACTACGGTAAAAGGCAACGACTTGTCAAAAGAACAAGTGCCATCTGTGCTGTTGAAAAAGTTCGGTGAGACTTTGACAAGAGGAGCGTTAACCTGGTATTCTCAGCTACCAGCACGGTCGATATCGACATTCGAGGAAATGGCAGATAAATTCGCTACCGCTCATGTAGGAGCAAAGAAGGCTGAAGCTAGGGTCAACGACATCTTCGCCATCAGACAAACGGCAGGCGAATGACTTCGGGACTTCCTAGCCCGATTCAACAGGGTAAGAATGGGACTGCCAAATTTGACGGAAGGAGTAGCGGTCGCAGCCTTCCAAAACGGATTAAGCAGAAGCGGGTCGAAGGCAACCAAGAAGTTACTCAACCGACTCATGACGTACCCTCCCACTACATGGGAGGAAATCCATAATGCCTACTGCGCCGAAGTAAGAGCAGATGAAGACGATCTCAACGGTCCAACACAGCGACTAATGTCAGTACAATCCGAGGTAAGGAGAGACCAACGCAACGACGGACGAAGGGATCAGCTCCCACGCTTCAACAGATAAAGGCATCAGCCCTATGTCAGAACTCCTAACCCGCCTCCCCCGAGGCATGTAGATGCCCTGTCGCGACATATCGTGCCCCTCCGAAATGAAAAAGGTATGCCTCCATTATTTGCTCATAACTTTTGTGTTTCCCTTTCAGAAATAGTGTACGCACTAGAGAAACTGGGCACGAAGGTGCAGTGGCCACAAAAGATGAAATCGGACCCAAATACAAGAAGGTCAAATGTCCTCTGCGAATTCTATCAAGAAAGAGGACACAAGACCGAAGATTGCATAGGGTTACGACAGGAGGTGGTCAGAATGCTGAACCAGGGACACCTGAAAGAACTGCTCAGTGATAAAGGAAGGGCCAACTTCGCCAGGGGGCGCGACCCATCTCAAGGACCACCAAGGCCACCGTCGCCAGCACGCACCATACAAATGATTATTAGCGGCGGTGACGACTCAATGATCAATCACGTAAAGTTCACCACCACACACAAGCTGAAGCGTACAATCGCTCACGAACGGTACGATGGCTTCGAAGATAGTATCATTTTTGAAAAGTCAGATGCCGACGGTTTGTCTTTACCTCATTACGATGCTTTAGTCATAACATTACGCATTGCTGATACAGATGTGAAAAGAATTATGGCAGACGACGGAAGCGGGGCGTGTATTATCCACCCGAGAGTTCTCATGCGAATGAAGCTCGAGGATAAGATAATAACCCATTGCATAACACTAACGGGTTTTAATAATGCAGTAGAACGGACGTCTGGAGAAATAGCACTGCCAGTCCTGGCTGGGGGAGTCACACTGGAAACTACATTCCACGTCATGGATCAGGAAACTGCGTACAATGCCATCATAGGAAGCCTATGGATACATGCCATGCAAGCCGTCCCCTCAAGCTTTTATCAGGTAATCAAATTTCCCACCCGGTAGGGAATTTTCAGCATTCGAGGCGAAACACGTACCGCCCAGGAATGCTACCGGATCGCCTAATATTGCACACATACCAAGCAGTTAAAAGGGGCAAGCGCGGAGGCATAGCAATCAGCCATGTCGGGAACTAAAACCGACCCACCAGCAGAAGTCATCATAGAGCCCGACGTTATAGAAACTTGCAAAGCAACTATTGAAGATCTCGACACGGTACACCTGGACGACACCGACGATACAAAAAGGCTTATATCGGACATAACCTCTCCGAGCCGGGTAAGTATAGTGAATTTTTAACTAACAACGCCGATCTATTTGCCTTTTCACACTCAGATATGCCGGGGATTCCGAAAGACATCGCCACTCATAGGCTGAATGTCGATCCGCTCCACCCGCCCATGCGGCAGATGAGGAGGAAATTCAATGCTGCAATTAACGAGGCAGTCAGTGAAGACGTGGACAAATTACTGGCCAACGGTTCCATCAGAGAATAAAAATACCCCCAATGGGTCGCTAATGTAGTCATGGGAAAGAAGAAAAACGGCAAGTGGAGAATGTGCATGGACTTCACCGATCTGAACACGGCATGTCCAAAAGATTCCTTTCCATTGCCCCATATCGACCAGTTGATCGACGCAACAGCGGGACACGAACTGCTGAGTTTCCTGGACGCCTATGCCGGCTACAACCAAATCTTAATGGCCGGGGAGGATCAAGAGAAAACAACTTTCATCACCCACCAAGGGACTTACTGCTATAATGTGATGTCGTTCGGACTCAAGAATGCATGGGCCACATACCAGAGATTAGTTACCAAAATATTCAAGGAACATCTCGACAAGACAATGGAGGTCTATATCGATGACATGCTGGTAAAATCGGCAAAGAAAGAAGACCAGATCAGCCATTTGAAAGAAGCCTTCGAGATATTGAAGCGGTACGGAATGAAACTGAATCCGAAAAAATGCGCCTTCGGCGTAGCCTCGGGAAAGTTTCTGGGTTTCCTTGTGTCGCAACGGGGCATCGAGGTCAACCCGGACCAGCTCAAGGCCATAGAGTCGATACCTGAGGTACTGAAAAGCAAGAAACAGGTACAGAAGCTGACGGGGCGAATAGCCGCCCTATCAAGGTTCATTTCACGATCTTCGGACAGGTGCCATAAGTTCTTCAATGTACTGAGAAAGGATTATGGACTACAATGGAACGAAGAGTTCATCGACGCCCTGAGGAAACTGAAAACATATCTGTCCTCACCACCACTACTCGTCAAGGCAGACCCAGGCGAAAGTCTACTCGTATACCTAGCAGTATCTGAGGTCGCCGTCAGCGCAGTCCTGGTCCGCAAAAGTAAAGGTACACAATCCCCCATTTACTATATCTGCAAAACCTTAATCGATGCCAAAACAAGGTACCCACACCTTGAAAAACTGGCTCTGGCACTAGTCATAGCTTCACGAAAGCTTAGACCTTACTTTCAATGTCACCCCATAAAAGTAATAACAACATTTCCCCTAAGGGGCATCCTGCATAAACCCGAGCTCTCTGGCAGACTCGCCAGGTGGGCCATAGAGCTCAACGAGCATGATATCACATATCACCCGCGAACTGCCATTAAGTCGTAGGTACTCGCCGATTTCGTCGCCAATTTCAGTGCGTAAATCTTGCCGGAAGAAGAACAAGAGGCCCTTCGTGCCTCCACTCTTACCGATTTTTGGACCCTCTATACTGAAGGAGCCTCGAATGCCTCGGGATCAGGACTGGGACTCGTCCTTGAAGTCCCTACAGGCGAAATAGTTCGCTAGTCCATACGATGTCCCGAGATGACTAACAACGAGGCCGAGTACGAGGCTGTGATTGCAGGTATGAAGTTAGCACTTAAAAACGGAGCCTGGCGACTCATTCTCCACTGCGATTCTCAACTCGTCGTAAATCAAGTCACTGGGACTTTCCAAATTAAAGAACAAAGGATACAAAAGTATCAATCAGAGATCCACAAGCTGATGCCAGAATTCGACGAATGCCGCCTCGAGCAGATACCTAGGGCATAAAACATTGAAGCAGATGGCCTAGACAAGCTAGCCACAGCCACCAAGAACATCAACAAAGGTGACGTGGTCACTCTCCTCCATTCAGCCATTGATCACGTCGAGGTATTTTCCTTGAACTTAACTTGGGACTGGTGCAACCGCTTTGTATCCTATCTACAGGACGAAACACTCCCGCAAGACAAGAAAGAAGCCAAGAAACTCCGAGTGCAAGCTGCCGGTACAGCTTGGTAAATCATGACCTCTACAAAAGAACGTTCGGCGGCCCCCTCGCCAAATGCCTCGGACCCCACCAAACAAGGCAAGTATTGGAGGAAGTGCATGAGGGCCATTGCAGCGCCCATACTAGGAACCGTGCCCTCGTCCGATGTCTCATACGCGCCGGCTATTACTGGCCTACCATGAAAAAAGAAGCAGCAGACTACGTCCAGAGATGCGAACAATGCCAAAAATACACCCCCATGATACATCAAGTAGGAGAAACCCTCCATTCAGTCACGTCGCTATGGCCCTTCATAAAATGGGGGATGGACATAATCGGCCCTCCGCCGGCCGGGCGAGGAAAGGTACGTTTCCTTTTAGTTTTAACTGACTATTTCTCTAAATGGGTGGAAGCAGGTGCGTACGCCCAAATACGTGAACAGGAAGTCATCGCCTTTATATGGAAAAATGCCATATGTCGTTTTGGCATCCCCAAAGAAATCAGCTGCGACAATGGACCTCAGTTCATCGGAAAGAAAACGATCGAGTTCTTCCAAAAATGGCACATCAAGCGGATACTCTCCACTCCATACCACCCAGCCGCCAACGGTCAAGCCGAGTCCTCGAACAAAGTAATATTGAACATATTGAAAAAGAAGCTCGAGAAAGCTAAAGGGCTATGGCCCGAATTACTGCCTGAAGTACTATGGGCATACCGAACAATGCCAAAGTCCAGCACGGGAGAAATGCCATATTCACTGGTCTATGGGACCGATGCAGTCATACCCATCGAGGTCGGGGAGCCGAGCCTGAGATACTCTCATGACAGCGGAACAGGTAACGATGAAAATAGGTTACAAGACCTAGACGAAGTCGAAGAACGGAGAGACATGGCCCATATAAGAATGATAGCCCAAAAACAACAGGTAGAGAGATACTACAACAGAAAAGCCAAAGTAAGATCACTCAAAGTTGGCGATTACGTCCTCAAGGCCAAGACACTGGCATCAAAAGACCCAAACGAGGGAAAGTTAGGAACCAACTGGGACGGACCGTATAAAATCACAACAGCCGCAAATAAGGGAGCGTTTCAACTGGAAACAATGGAAGGAAAACCACTCCAAAACAACTGGAACGTCGCTCACATCAAGTACTTCCACTTCTAAGAGGCGTCTCCTAAGTCGTACCCTTTTTCCCTCACCTGAGTTTTGTCCCAATTGGGTTTTTTCGAGGAGGTTTTTAACGAGGCGGCGAAGGGGATGCCCCGTGGATCAAAAGCATATTCATCACCTCGGTCCATCAACACGATCTTTGGACAGAAGTAATGAAGGGACTACCCCAGTCAATCTCCATTATATACGTAGAAGTCGTTCTCCATTGTATGAACAGAAGTCAATCTCCATTGTATAAACAGAGATCTCCATTGTTTGAATAGAAGTCAATCTTCATCGTATAATAGAAGTCAATCTCCATTGTATAAACAGAGATCTCTATTGTATGAATAGAAGTCAATCTCCATTGTATAAACAGAGATCTCCATTGTATGAATAGAAGTCAATCTCCATCGTATAAACAGAAATCTCCATTATATGAACAAAAGTGTCGATCTCCATTATGTAAATAGAAATCTCCATGATACGAACAGAAGTCGAATCTCCATCGAATCGACATCCTAACGGCTAAGGCCATCGACATTGTTCGACTTCGTTCGGACCACGACGGATGTTACTTCGACGACAGTCGATATGACATCCTAACGGCTAAGGCCATCAATATTCTTCGACCTCGTTCGAACCACGACGGATGTTACTTCGACGACAGTCGATACGAAATCTTAACGGCTAAGGCCATCAACATTGTTTGACTTCGGTCGGACCACGACGGATGTTACTTCGACGACAGTCGATACGAAATCCTAACGGCTAAGGCCAACATTGTTTGACCTCGTTCGAACCACGACAGATGTTACCTCGAGGACAGTCGAAGCAACGTCCTAACGGCTAAGGCCATCAATATTGTTTAACCTCGTTCGAACCACGACGGATGTTACTTCAACGACAGTCGATACGACATCCTAACAGCTAAGGCCATCAACATTGTTCGACTTCGTTCGAACCACGACGGATGATACCTCGATGACAGTCAAAGCAACATCCTAATGGCTAAGGCCATCGACATTGTTCGACTTCGTTCGAACCATGACGGATGTTACCTCGACGACAGTCGAAGCAGCATCCTAACGGCTAAGCATAAAACAAAAACAACAAAAGGGAGAAGCAACAAACAGACGAAGTGACAAAAACAAAAGTTTATATTATAACAAAAATTATATACATTCGTCCACACGGACGGATTTTAATACACCACACAGCCAAAGCAAAGGCGGAAGCAAAAATACACAAGTTCAAACTAACTACCGCCCCTGTGGTATAGATGTCCTCATACCATGCATCCGAGTCGAGGCGATCGACATCCTCGGAAGTAGAACCCTCCCCGTCAGGAGAGTCGGGGTAATACCCACATAATTCACGAGTTGTGTGCGCTTCTTTTTGCACTGCATGAACCTCCGCCTCCATCGCTCGACCCTCTGCGTATAAAGCTCTGTATATATAAAGCCGAGCCTCTGCGTAAACCCACATTTTATGGGTGCTACGATGCGGGCCTCAACCAGATTGAGGACGGGACGAGGAGGGCCGAGACTGGCATCCCGCTTCCTCAGACCTCAGCGGGACGACTTGCCTCTGCAACACGGCCAATTTGTCGGCATTGGTACTTAGCTCGCCCTTAAGTCTGTCGATCTCCGCCTTTCTAACATCAAGCTCACCGGTTAGGCCCGCTACCCTCTGCTGCAAGTCGGCATTCTCCGCAGCCACCCCTTGATTCAGTTCGAGTTCGTCATCCTTCGCCCTAAGGAGATCTTCCAGCTCGCTGTTACGAGCAACAGCTCTCACCAGCTCCCCATCCGTCTCCTCCAGCTCTGCCCCCCTGCATTCCTACTAGGCCTCCGTCTCCTTAAGCCTCTCGCGGAACACTTGGAATTCAGGGTCCTGTGGATAGAGGTCAGCCACCGCCTGGTGCTTAGCACGGCATTTTCGGTACTTCCTCAACACCTTCTTGTAGAGGTCCGTCCTCTTCCGCTCACGACGGTCTCTCTCCACCTCCAGGACGAGGGTCTAAAAAAAAGAGAAAAACAAAATTAAGCATATTTCTGAACCCATCCTACAATAAGCAAAGAAAAAAGCAGCAAGGTGGTGAAACCTACCTGCAAAGCCATACCGGCAACCTTCCGAGATAGCTCCACATCGTTCATTGTCCTAAGCATCGCGCTCTCAGGGGCGGCACACAATAGGGTAAGCGACAACGCAACCTGCTCGCTATTTAGAAATAGGTTGCAATCCCTAGGGATCGTTATATGACGGGCAGGTCCATCCGTCACTGCCAACCCAAAAAACTCGTTCACATCCTCAGGGGCAACATCGGAACCCGAATCATTGGCTTCCACGTCAGGCTCACCAACGTTACTCGATGAACCCCCCTCAGCGGGACGTACCGAGCTAACTCTTGGGCTGGCTCTCTCCTCACGTACCGACCTCCCCGATCAAATAGCGTCGGCCATAAAGGGAGACGCCAAGGCTACCCAAGACGTTCCACTATTGTCAGCTTCAATAGCCACCCCTTTTCCCATCTCCAGTCTTCTCCTTTTCCTTTCCGACGGCTCCCGCCCTGAGAAGATTCGTCGGCGGGTTGTGGAGCCTGTGTCAGCAAAATTGGCTCCCCTATAGCCACAACCTCGGACGTAGCTCCCTGATGGGGTGTAAATGAATGACCCCCGCGAACAGACTCGCATAAAATATCTCGAGCGTCCGCGGCGGTAGTAGGACGCACGGAAGCAGGAACTGTCGCCTTCTTCCTAGAAGCACCTCGACCTATTATTACAAAATCACAGTTAGGCAAGGTCGCCTAATCGACGAAGCAAAATTAGAAGTTTACCTGTAGAAACTTGAGGGCCATAACGTTGCATAAAGGCAGGCCAAGTTTGGGTTTCCTCCGCGTGAGGCAACAGACCGGCGACCCAGCTCCTTAGTCCGATAACGGGCTGGGGAGGGCGAGCCATGGCTGCAATATAAAAATTAGAACCACGACAACAACGTGAAAAAGAGAACTCGATAAGCTACGACACTTACGTGTTTTGTTCCATTTTTCCAGAAATACGGTAGGGTTGGAGACCATGTGCTCGGTCCTGACGAAGAAATATTTGTGCCAAAATTTACGGCTCGGCCGGTCGTCGCTTCCAACCACCAATCCCTTTGTACGGCGCATCCTTAAGTGCACCATGGTCCCTCTAAGGAAACCAGTTGTGAATAAGTGCAAGAGGTGATGAACGGAGACGCCACATCCGGCCAACTCGGCATACTTAGTCAATAGCAGAAGAACTTTAAGCGTATACGGCGTAAGCTGAGCCGGGCAGATGTGGTAAAATCTGCAGAATTCCTCCACCAAGGGAAAAAGGGGAAGACCATAGCCTATCAAGAAGGGGTACTCACAAAAGGCACAATAGCCCGGCCTATGAATGTCGATGCGATCCTCCCCCGCCGGGACCATCTCTACGTGGTCTGGAATGCCGTACTTTGCGCGGAGGTCATCCAAGTGGTTCTGTCCCGTCTCGGAGCGCACTGGAGCCGGAACAACGGAATCCTTGTTGAAATCACACCGAGGCAAAGAATGCCTCGGTAACAGAGCTTCCACCGTGAGAGGACCGAGATCCTCTTCCACTTCCACCTCTCCGCCATCGGAGGAGGGCAGTGCATTCGACAGAACAACCTCAGTAACCTTTTTGGTACGACGAGATTTGGGCATGTTTTCGTTCGAAAAAGATCACGCGAAAAGAAATGAAGAAGAAGAAAAACCTCTGGTCAAGAACTGAGAGTACAGAAACACGAAAATCAATAGGGGAGGGCTGGTAAGTTCTCAGGAATGACGATTGTTCTTCAACGAAATTAAACCCTTCTCTTATTTATAGGGTTGGTGGCGCCAGAATCGAGGCGTCAGATTTCAAATCGACGCGGGAAACCAAGCGCCAAAGCGGCAGTTCTTTTCCACCTCGAGAATACGCATAATGATGACGCATGCGTACGCTGATGTCACCCAAGGCAGAAACGTTCTACTTCAACGTTCCGACAGGAATGATTGCCGTTTCATACCGATCATGTCGTGTCAAGTCAGTAAGTCTCTCCCTGACGGACACGTTGATTCCGCCCATCAAGGACGCATCCCGTCGCGACCCCGACGAGCGGAGGGACTAACTGTATGGGGTCGAATTTGACCAACCACGTCCAACCGCCAACATGACTGACCACCTAATGTTTGCGACTCGACACAAGGGAACGATCCCGGGGTGAGAAGAGGGACGACCTCGACCTGTTATCGGCTCCGCCATAAAGTACATCGACGTTGCCATTCTAGGGACTCACCTCGAATCCCCCTATTATATAAAGGGGATCTGAACCTTGTAATAGACAGATAACTTGTAATAGAAAAACTGATTCTCTCTCTAATCTTTATCTCTCTCTCTCTCTTATTCATATATTGTTGTTATTATTCCGATTATTGCAACAATCCTAGGGATTATTATCTCCGACTACGATTTACCCCTTCATCTCTTTGATTGATTTGCTTAAAAAGATTAACATCTTTTGAGTAGCATAAGTAATATGACAAGTCCATAGTTTTATGAAATTTAGAACCCGTTTGACCATAGATTTTGTCAAAAAAAAAATTCAAATTTTTTGGCAAAAACATGTTTGTTCATAAATTTTATCCATATTTTGGTAAATTTCCAAATCCCAAAACCATCCCAAAATATTACTATTATATTTAAAATTGCTCCAAACTTTTGTATTTTATAAAAGAGCCCGCCATTTATTATTTTGTAACAATGTTGATTCGTCTTCTCGGTCATGTGATAGTGTATTATGTAGTTTATTATAAAAATGATAATTTTGTACCAACTTTATTTATCTTCAAAACTATAGTTTGTGATAATGATAATGAATGTTATTGATGAAGTATTGTTGCTTATTTGTGATAGTTTTTAGGACTTGTGGGTATACATCATGTTTTTTTAAAAAAAAAAAAAAAAAAAACTGAAATATGTTTTCAAAACTGATGTCTAAACATACTTTCATCTTCAAACCAAACTTCACTCAAATCAGATTTTTCAAAATAAATTTGGAAATCTATGACCAAATGCTAGCTTAAGTTTTATGAACCAAAATATAATAATTACTTTAATTTTCAGGTTACCATATCAGATTTGCTATGAGTTATTGTTGCTTTATATCAACTTAGTTTAATGGTGTAGAAAAAATTATACACTAATAACACAGAACTTGAGCTCAATTTAATTTAGCAGCGCAAAACTGGTCTTAATAGTTGGTCAATTCAGTGAATTGGTATCAAAATACAAATAGTCAGGCAACAGAATACTAAAAACGTAAAGCAGCATTTCAATCTCTCGGATTTTGCTGATGACAATATGTACAAAAATTGAGTAACCAAATTGGTCTGTTTAATTAGCAAAAAGAATGGCTAAATTACGGTAGATATCCCTATATTATTTTAGTCACAGATACGCCTCTCATACTTTAAAGTATTTAAGGAATTGTTTGGATGGTTGTTACTTGTCGTTTCATAATGTATCTTATCGTACTGTATTGTGTTGTACTGTATCGTTTGATAAATACAATTTGAATAAATTGTGTCGTTTGTCATCGTTTTATGATATCACATACCAGCAATATGAAAAATAAATTTGCAATATTATAAAAATAAATTATGACATAGGGTAAAATTATTATATAAAAAAGGCAGGGTAAATTATAAAATAAAACTATTTAATAATAATGAAGGGTGAGATTGAGAGAAAAAGACAAGGTAACGACGCGACCAAATAGGTCGTTACATGAAGTGGCACATTTCGTCGTTATGTAACGACAGATTTAACGATACGATACAATAAAATTTAAGTAACAATCAAAACAAACATCGTATTTAAAGTAACAATACGATAGAATACAATGGGTAACAACCATCCAAACAAGTTGTAAGCCTTTTGTACTATGTGAGAAAGAGCCAGAAGTCAATTATGCACTTGGTTCTGGTGGCAATGTAGCAGCCCAGTACACTAAGTTCTCGTTATGCGCGATTTGGGAAAGGGTCGGACCACAAAGGTCTATTATACCCAGTCTTACCCTGCATTTCTGCATGAGGCTATTTCTACGACTTGAAATTGTAACCAAATGGGGCAACAACTTTACCAGTTAGCCAAGACTCCCTTCTAGTACCATACATACATTTATATTATACTAGTCTTAGGGTACGCGCTTTGCGCGTGTACCCATATCAATGAATATACAAATTTTAAAAAGTACAACATATTATTGTATAATTTGTTTGAGTTATAAAATAAAATTTAAGCATTTTTTAATAAATATTATTCTCATGTAGTTAGCTTCACAAATGAAGGAACTTTATTTAGATGTTTTATTGTGATTTATCTGAACTTATGTAGAAACTTATAAAAAAAACTATTATTTATGTAACCTAATAATGAAAATAAAACTTAAAATATTTTTTATATCACACTTCTTTAAATATTTGTCAAATAACACAAATTAAAAATTAAATCTTTTGATCTTTTAAAAATTTAATGAAAAAGTTGGCGTTATACCTTCTCAAAATTTGATGGTGACAATGTAAAATTTAAGAATGACTAATATTTACAAGAACAAAACGATGACAACTCATTTATAATCTAGTTGTCTTCTATGATTTTATCTTACCTATTAGGAAAAATTTAATAGTAAAATTTTAAGTCCTAAAATTTAAAAAAAATATTAAATGACTATTTTGTTTAGATTATTACCTTCTCATCTGCAAATGTAAGAGTCCATTAATGGCCTTGTATTGCTGCAATTTAAAATATCAATCTTAAAGAATTGATATGCACACATTCGGTTATCAATTCTATTTGAATTAAGTGTGCACAAGTATTTTATCAACATGATAGTAAAGTCATAGAAGTTAATCAAAATATTTTAAACTTTATTCAAAGATATACTTGAACTCATATTAAGGATGGAAAAGAGTTAATGCATAGATGCCACAATAAATAATACTCCTAATTAGTTTACATGAGTTGAACAATAAACACGAGCATATTACAAGTTTGCCCACTATCTTCACGTAATTTATTTGTAGATATTTTTTATAAAATCAAACATTTGTTATGAAACAATAAAAGAAGAAGAGTATTTCAGAGAAAGTAGAGGGAGAAAATTCTTATTGATTTTGTGATGACTTACAACGGAATAGAACCCTCTATTTATAGGGAGAGGGTAACTTAGCCACCAAGTAATAAACCCTAGAATCTCTCTAAATATAGACATTCAACATAAATAGAATTCTATTTATAACACTCCCCCTTGAATGTCTATTCAACAGATAATGTGACTAAAATAAAACCCGGTGGAAAAAAAATTCTAGAGAAGGAAAAAGAGTACACATATCTAACAATACGCCTTTTGGTTGCCTCGTTAAAAATCTTGCAAGGAAAATTCAGTGTGACAAAACCTTATAAGGAAAAAAGAGTACAAGGCGTATTAACTCCCCCTGATGACAACATCAATTCACATCTTTGAGCCTTCACATTCCAATCTTGTGCACCATCTTCAAAAGATCGTTGTAGAGATTTGATAAACAAATCAGTCATATTAACTTGAATGAATATGTTACACCTTGAAATCATCATTCTTGAGAGATATATAATGTCTTCATAAAATGCAGTGGAATGGCCGTTTCAATATCTCCATAGAGGTAAAAATTTCCGCTATCACATTATCATGCTTATAGTTATAGCAAGATACATATGTGCACAAATTACACTTTGTCACACCTCCTTTTTCACCTACACCCGCGGAAGGGGTATAATAAATGGAGTTTTTCCAATTAAAGGACAATCGAAACGGAATTTATTAAAAGATTCAGAGTCGCCACTTGGGAGATTTATGGTGTACCAAGTCACCAGTTCAAATCCCAAGTTGAGGAAAAGATTGACTCTGTATTACAGTCCACGATCCAAAAATCCGGGTAAGGAATTCTGTTAACCCGGGAGAAGGTGTTAGGCATTCCCGAGTTCCGTGGTTCTAGCACGGTCGCTCAATTGTCATATTCGGCTTATATTATCTGATTTTAAACAATTATGAACCTATGTGCAAATTTTAACTTTTAGCCGCTTTTATTATTATTTTTAAAGAGAATTGCAACGTCGTTAAAACACGTCTCGAACCACGTCACATAAATGCACCCGTGGTTTTGACATATTCTAACATCGTCGAGATTTGGATTTGGGTCACATAAATGCTCACCCGAATTTAGGAAAGTAATATTATTAAACACGCGCCTAAAGCAGCTACGCGTTTGCACTTTGCGAGGGCCATGGAATTTGCTAAATGGCACGCCTCGGAATCTAAGGATCAATTCAAGATTAAAAAAAACGAGGGAGCAATTGTCATTTTTGTTTGGTATGGCGCGCATCAATTTCCATTTTTTAAAAAAAAAAAAGGAATTCAACCTAACTTTGGAGGGCCATAAGCTATATTCTATCTAATATTGCACACCTCACAATGTAACTAGTGAAAATCCAATTAATTAAGGAAAGAATTATCAATACTTTTAAGATTAATTCAGATCAATTTAAAAGCTAATAGATCAACCATCAGAGAGGACTAGCGGGTGGAATTAAAGAGCATTGGGCTTCAAAGATTGGCCCTAATGCCAAAAGACACAGCCCGCCCTAATCCAGGCCCAACGCGAACCCCAGACCTTAGAGAATTGACATTGACAAATGTGAGACTCCAGATCGAGTCTCCACGCATGCAAAACATTAAACTATTAGAAGAATTGATGCGAGTCCGGTTTCTTTAGCAAAAGGTCGTCACTGACGAATTCAAATGGCCTTGATGGCATTTATTGGGCCAGTACTAGGCCCAAGTCTCAAAACCAGCCTATGCACAATTGATTATTTAATAATCAGTCAAGTTACCAAATGAAACAAGAGATGGAATTGACTTTCTACTCATGAAATTCAAATTGTTCAAGTATGATATAACTGACTAGTCGTTCTGAAATTATAACCCCATTTCCAGCTTAAATTGCCCATGTACAACTAATTTTAGAATTCAACACATGCTATCTCTTTACATGAATTAGTCGACTTGAATTGAAATAAGCATCTTTCTAAGATTATCAGGATGCCTAGAAGTTAACATACAGATTACTTGGACCTAAAAGAAATACTCAAATTCTCGTTCACATGGACTTATACATTGGAAAATGAATACAAAAAGAAGGCAACACTACTTATGTGGAACTAGCTTTGAATCTAACATCATTAAGCATTTCATGTTTACTCGTAAAAAACTGTGGTTGTCCCATATTAATCTCATCACAACACAACCAAATATAATTCCCAACAATAGCCCTAAAACTAGCTGAATTAACAAATATCAACCATAATAAGACTACAATTCCATGTAAACTCGAAATTCACAACCTAGTGCTATTTCACATGCTATGACAGAAGCTTAAGCTAATAGACAAAGGAGGCAGAATAAAGTTGCAACTAGTGAGAAAAGAGGCTATCATTTCTTCAGAATCATGTCAAGCATTCTTTACACAGCCCGAATCAAAGAGATGTACCTGGAAATTTAAATGAAAAGAAAAGGGTGAGTGGTTAACAGCAAAGCAATAGACCAACACCCAGCTTCAATCAAACAGTGAACCCCAATAACAAAATTCAAAAACCAATCTTCAAATAACTCAGATTCAGACCATTGAAACCAAGACGCATCAGAATTTTGCTTCAAGAATTAAGAATTTCCAGAATCACAGAAGGAATTTTGATGGAACAGTGATTTTTGGGAAATTTCCAGCCGTTGTGTTTTCTCAGATTTTTCTCCAATTTTTTGTATTTCAGGGTGTTTTCTCTATATCTCTCAATGTATCCTCAACTTTCAGATTGTTTTTTTAGGTCCCAAATATCTTTAGGTATCTATTCCCCTTTCAGTTCTCACTTAAACTCTTTTCTCTATATCTATTTCCTCTCAATTCTCTGAATTTTCAGACACACTCTCTCTCAAACCAGAATACTAAAAACTCTCTATTCTCTTCCTAGAACTCTTAATTCTATCATGTTCTTTCTCTTAGACTCTCTGTATTTTCAATGTACTTGGCTCTCAAATATCTCTATGCATTTGTTCTTGAATTCTGTTTTCAGCTCTTTGTTTAGACTCTATAGGATATCTTAAACTCTCCAAATTTCAGACTCTTCTTTTCAGTATTTCAGGGTGTTAAAACTGTCTCTTTAATGTCTGATTTACAACCCTTTTAATGGACAATCCCTGAGTGTTTTTCCCACTAACACTTATCTTTTAGTTTAATTTCGCACTGAATTATCCACTCAATTAGTGCTTATTAACTAATACATCTATTGTACCCCCTACCCAAGTTAGCAGCCCCTAAGTTGAACCCCTAACCTCTGTTGATTACCCCTTAAATTATTAGCAGCCCCCCTATATTCAACTAACCTCCCAATCTCCAACTCCAAATTTCCCCCTAAACTACCCCTTGAATTACATTGCAGGATCAAAAACTGGGTCAAATTGGCCCAAGGCCAATCAAACAAGGGCCTTTAAACCACTGGATTGACCCCTCTTTGGACCTCAAATGGGACGGGCAGAACCTAGGGTTCAATTGACTCAAATTAATGGGTCCAAATGACCAATTCAAGTCCAATTTAGTTCATTTACTCAAAATTTAATCAAGGATTCTCAAAACCTAATTTAAGCTAACCAACTGACCCATAACAGAACAGAAGAGAAAACCAATTTGAATGGTTTCAAACCAAAACTTAATTATATAACTGTCTTTAAAGCTAAGCTAGTGAACTAGAATAAACGAAATTCAAACTAACTTCAAACTATTAGCTAAAGCAGGATTATCACAATTATTGAAAGAGTTTGACAGACAAAATCTATACCAATTAACTTATTAACCTACGTTAAAATAGCTAATAGAATTAAATTCCCTAATTTGGACAAAGACTCATACAACAATTCTGAAAAAGAAATACAGAGGAGGAGTAGAAAAGATATTAATTAATAAAAAAAAGAACAAAACAAAGAATAGAAGAAGAATACCTTGAATCCACCTCGTGCAGTTAAAAAAAAAACTTGAAGAAATCTTCGATTATTCTAAATTTCCAGCCAAGTTTGATATTAATCGTGTGTTCTTATCAAGAACACACGGGTAATACCAAATTTGGCTTGGAACTTTAATTACCTCTCTATTCGGGCCAAGTTAGGACTTAGGGTCAAATCTCTGATCTAACATCCGAGAAGATAGAGGGATATTTGAGGAAAGCTGAGTAAGGATTTGGTAAGAGAGGGTACTAGTGGTTCAAGGGTGTGATTTTGGGGTCAAGGGGAGGTGGCGCCGCCACCGGGGTTTCTTGTGGCGGCGCTAGGGTTCATCGATTCAAATCGATATTCGATGGATTTGGCTGTGATTCGAAGGAAGGGGTTTGGATATTTGGGAATAGGAAGTTGAGGTGGTTCTGTGGTGTTAAGGTGGGGTGGTTTGGGAGTTTTCCGCCGGAGACGGCGGAGGAACCGCTCGGTTTTTTGAATATTCGACAGGTTAGGCTAGGAGTCGAGGAAAACTGATAGTGGATCGGAGATGGGGAGGTTATGGTGAACACACGGTGTAAATTTGGAGGTGTTTGGACGCCGGACACCGGCGGAGGCGATTTTCGGTCGGCGGTATACGACGGAGGGCGGTGGTGATTTCCTATGGTCTCTAAGATGGGAGAGACGGTGAGGGGGGGTCTGAGGGGGGCTGGGTTCGTTTTGAGTTTATATATTGGAATGGGGATCGAATCCATGCCGTTGGATCAAACGAGATCAACGGCATGGATCATTTAACTTATTGGAACGACGTCGTTCCATCACCTTCGAGACCGGATCGGTCTCTGATGCAAACGGGTCGAGGCTGGGTTATGGGTGAAAGCTCCTGACCGTTCGATTAGATTAATTCAACGGCTCAGATCAAAAACCTCCACACGACGTCGTTTTGGCTCTATGAAGGGTGGACTGGGTTGGGCGTGGGATTGGGCTGATTTTGGGATGGTTTTATTTGGGCCTTCCGAATTCTCACATGAATTTGGCCCAAATGGGATTTCCTCTTATTTAATTCTTTTCCCTTTTATTCTCTTCCTAAATTATTTTCCAAAAATAAAACCTAAAATCCTAAATTATATTATAAAGCCAAATTGAGGAAAACAAATACTAATTAGGTCTAAACAATAATAAAGTACCCAATCAAATAATTAAACACTAAAAAGCAAAGTGCATTATTGTTATTTTTGTGTTTTTCTTCCATTTTATAAAATAAGTAATTTTTACTCAAAATTGTAAAATTAATTCCTACATGTAATTGCAACATATTTTGTATTTTTCCCATAAATTTAATCAAACAAACATGCACACACAAATGCAAACAATAGCTGAAAATATCACGAAAATTCACAAAATTGCACATAAAAGGAAAAAAAATTTTATTTGAATTTTTGGGAGTGATTCATGTGAGGCAAAAATCACGTGCTCACAGCTGCCCCTCTTTGCTCGTAAACACGAAGAGTTTTCGTGCAAAGACTGTCACACCTCCTTTTTCCTACACCCGCAAGGGCATAAGGGAGTTTTTCCACTTAAAGGACAATCGGAACGGGATTTATTATTAAGATTTCAGAGTCGCCACTTAGGAAATTAATGGTGTCCCAAGTCACCGGTTGAATCCCGAACCGAGGAAATTATAACTCTGCTAACAGTCCGTGAACCAGAAATCCGAGTAAAGAATTCTGTTAATCCGGAAGAAGGTGTTAGGCATTCCCGGGTTCCGTGGTTCTAGCACGGTCGTTCAACTGTCATATTTGGCTTATTTGTTTGATTTCAAAACATGTTTTAGCTTATGCCTTTAACTTTGAACCGCTTTTATTATTATTATTTTAAGAGAATTGCAACGTCATGAAAACACGTCTCGAACCGCATCACATAAATGCACCCGCAATTTTTGACACATTTCGACTTCGTTAGGATTTGGATTTGGGTCACATAAATGTGCACCCGTATTTAGGAAGGTAAAATTATTTAAAATACGCGCCTAAAGTAGCTAGCGTGTTATTATCTTTGGGGAAAGCCGTGAAATTCGCTAAACGGCCCATCCCGAATTCTAAGTATTGTTGTATAAACATTTATCGAGGGCCCCGCAATTTATTTGTTTTGTTTAGCGAGGCTCATCTCGTTTTATTATTAAAAGGCAAACCTAATGTGATCTACAATTTTCTATCATGTATTGTCTCTAAAAACAAAGGAAAGGCCCTAATTAATTAATTATTTTTATCCGAACCTAACGATTTTAGGACCAAAGGGCTGAAATTCAGCCAATTCCATGACATTGGCCCAATGGGAAGGGCGGCCAGCCCAGATTTTACTTGCACTAGTTGGTGATTTTATCATTTGTGAAGGCACGTGCCAAAAGTCAGGTTCAAGTCCAGTATCTAAACTAGCAAATTTCCACATGCTTAACAATTATAATACACATATTATACTTTTACCTAGTTAATATGAAAACTCAAATGATCAACTATCTCTGAACTTAATGCTTTGTCCTACTGGAACTCAGGTCCGTCAAAAACAGTTGTTTGAGTAATGAATTAACACAGACAATTATAGAGAAGCTTAAGTAATTAAAATGATTAGCTATTATACCACGTCATTCGTACAATTAATCAAATCTGATTTCATGCCTGCCTATGACCCTAGCATTTTAGATCTGGAAGCTACAGCGATTAACTATTACAATCACAGGCTCATCTTCATGTTAATGACAATAACTAGATTGATTACAGCAAATCTGAGTAGCTCATACAGTCCAGTACAAACTCATGATCATATAACCAATAGTTCAAAGTCTCTCTAGTTTAATTACAAAACAGGTTTCAACAGTTCAAATTGATACTAAGGCGCATTTGAAATCTACAACTACAGGCTGATCTAATAGTGAAATACAGAGGCAAATTCATATGGTAGCAATGCTTCGTCATTTGCTTTCATAATTGTTCAAATACATGGAGAAACTTCAAAGCATTAGATGTACCTGTTAATGGAAATACAATGAGAAATAGGAGCAGTCAGCAACAGTAAACGCAACAGCAGTAGCAAATTGGATTCAAATCAGCAAGGATCAGCTCGTAAGCAACAGGAGGATTTGATATTGAAAACAAATGCAATTTTACACCCAAAATGACACCACCAGCTTAAAATCAACCAAGTAATTAACGATTCTAGCAAACAACCAGTCAACCAACTCGGATCAAACCAAATACGGCTCAAAGGACCTCGAGAGCTGCTAGACCTCAGTTAACTGAATACTTAAGAGCAAATTTAGGCTGTTTCAGATGCAAACAAACTAGAACAAAAAGCCTTCAATGGAAGAATTTTTAATTTTCTACTGTTTTGATTTTTTTTTTTGGTTTTTTGATTTTCGAGTTTCAGATTTCAGATCTGGGAATTGAGATGATATTTTTGGGGGAACTTTTAAGGGGTTCAAAAACTTGTGACTTAAGGCATTGGCATGCCTTTTTATAGGCAAAATGAGGCAACCCTCAGATTTTCTGTTTTTTTTAGTCCCTCTTTTATTTTCAGATTAGTCCTCTATTTATTGACTTGTTTCTCAAGTTAACTCACTTATCTTCTGAAATTTACCTTAAAACCCACATCTAGAAGCTTCTAGGAAGTTCTTACTAGATTCCCTACCCTTGAATTGCCTATCTTACCCTTATTTTGGTTCTGAAATTACAGAGCCTTAACAAATTGACCCATTTTAGGTGCCCAAATTACCCTTGATTGCCCCTGAAATTACTATCCCAACCAAACCCCTCTTCACTAACCATGATTAGCTAAAAATGGTCTAAACTGTTCAGTTATAACCAAATCAATTAAGCTAATTAACACTAACTAATTAAGCTAAGTCTAATAATGAATTGAAACTAAACAGTGAACTAAAGAACCATTAACATAATCTAACTGAAACAAACCTTAAAAATTCGAATAGGGCCAAAACATTGTCAATTCAAGACTTATCAAGACAGATTAACCAAGTATTAAACTAAGAATTAATGCTAAACTAAAAATCAAAGCACACTTAGAATCTAAACGGATCAATCAGGCAAACAGAATTAATCACAAAATCAAAACAAAACATCAGAAAAGAGGTGACCAAAACCAAAACGAAAATCAACCTAGAAATTAGAACTACAGCATCAATTCAACAGGAAACTATTGAACAAGGAAGAAAGAACTTGGAATGAACAATCAAACTAAACCTAGAGCCTCTTTTTTTTGGAATTAAACCTATACCTAAGCAAAGGATGAAATTGCAAACAGACTCACGAAGCAGAAACCACCATAGCATTAACTCAAAACTATATGAAAGAAAAAGAAAACAAAAACAAATTGAAACAAAAACTTACTGTTAACCCCTAAATTAATCCTAAAACAGAACGAAAGACATACTAAGAAAAACAAATCAGAAAATCTAACCAAAGAAAATCCAAGAATAACTCACTGATTTTGCGCTTTAATCTTGTTATTGTTATGAGCCTATTTGGACACTCGACATCAATTGAAATTAGCCTGAGCCTTTGAAAACCCCAAAAAAGTCCAGACTCTTCTAACCCTAGATCCAAAATTGTGAAAGTTCTGACTGGATTTGGGAATAATAACTTGGGGATTCAGGTGGAGGAGAGTGAAGGGAATATGGGGTGTGAGTTTGGTAGGGTTTGGGTGGCGTCGCAGCCACCAGAGCCCAAAGGCGGCGGCTAGGGTTAGGGAATTTGGGGGTTCAACGGGTTTTGAGGAGGAATAATGACGACTTGACGATGGGGAAGTGAAGTCGGAGCCCTGGTCCGACTTTGGATGCCGTTTGATAGATTAGGGTTTTGAGGTCGAAATTTCGATCTAAGATTCGAAAAGATTGGGGATGATACGAAGGGAGTTGAATGTGTATTTGCAAAGAGGGGGACGAGGGGAATTCAGGGTGTAATTTTGGGGTTCATCGGAGAATCGCCGCCGGCGGAGGCGATTTCCGGCCGTCGGCGGACGGCGGAGGACGGTGGAGAAGTGGTGGTGCTACGCCGGCGTTACAAGGAAGAGAATGGGAGGTGATGAACGGGGGGGGGGGGGTAGGGGGTTATTAGGACATATATATATTAAGAACCATCAGTTCCTGACCGTTAGATCAAATAACCTAGACGGTCAAGATTGATTGCAATGGAAAACGACGTCGTTTGGGGGCTGGTATTTGGACCGGGTAATGGAGGTACTGGACTAGTTTGGACGGGGCGAGGAGGGTATTGGGCTAGGCAAAATTAAAAAGAAAGGGGCCCAATTTGGGTCCTTTATTAAGACTCTCCTTTTTTTAAAAATTGCTTTCTTTTATTTCCCCCTTTTTCATTTTGTATTTATTTTCTGATTTTGTAAAAATGCAAAATTAAAATAAAGACCTAATTTATTTCCAATAATTAAGCTAATTAATTCCTCAAAATTGATTAAGTCCTAAACTCATGACAACCTCAACAATTAACAATTAAAAATGCAAAAATTGACTATTTTGTTATTTTCTTTATATTTTGTTTTAAATGCAATTTAATTACTAATTAATCCTAAAATACGAAACTAAATCCTAAATGCAAATGCCAGGTATTTTTGTATTTTTTTATGAATTAAGCAACAATAAACGTGCACAAACAAATGCAAACAATTAACAAAAAAAATGCCACAATAATCCATAAAATTGCAAATAATGAAAAGAAGTTATTTTGTTTTGAATTTATGGGAGTAATTCATATAGGGCAAAAATCACGTGCTCACAGATGCCCCTCTTTGCTCGGGAGCACGAAGAGCTTCCGTGCAAAGATAAGTGAGCGGAAACGAGCGATTTTTGCCCATTTGAATATTCCGTGTGAAGCATTTTGAAAGAAGTCTGACCGAACCCTGCTTCAAAGGTTGCCTACATATCCTTGGCTGAAAAGGAATCAGGTCAGTGTAGTTCGGGAAGGTTTGGTAGCTGGGACTACCAGGAGCTGTGATTTCACTACTGTTGCTGCTGCTACTGCTCGCCGACCTCCTTATTACACCGTGTCAAAATAAAAAGAAGCTAGGCTAAGCTATGATCTATGAATTACAAAAAGGTCATATCTATGTCTTCAAACTTGCTCTTGTGTTGCCTTGAATTTGTATTCTTCCGATGGAATCCTTGCGTTGTTGCCTTGAATTGTGATCGGAGATGTTTTGCTATTCCTCTGAGTGATGCTTGACTGCTGAAATTTGAACTATATGCCTCTATTCTCCAAGCGGGCTCCTGATTGCTGACGCTTGAAAAATATTCCCTTGTTCTCCAGGTGGGCTCCTGACTTCAACAAAACAGACAAATAAAGAAAAATTTCTGCCCCAGTGTGGTGGCTGGGCACATCATATTATCAAATATTAAAAATTAAAGGATAGAATTTGAATTGTACTTTCCTTGTTCTCCAGGTGGGATCCTGACTGCTGAAGCTTGAAGAGTATTCCCTTGTTCTCCAGGTGGGCTCCTGATTGCTGAAGCTTGAAAAATATTCCCTTGTTCTCCAGGTGGGCTCCTGATTGCTGAACTTGAAAAGCATTCCCTTGTTCTCCAGGTGGGCTGCTGACTGCAACAAAATAATCAAAGAAAATTTTCTGCCCCGGTTTGGTGGCTGGGTACAGCATGTTATCAAATATAAAAAATTGAAAGCTAAATTTGAATTGTACTTCCCTTGTTCTCCAGGTGGGCGCCTGACTGCTGAAACTTGAAAAGTATTCCCTTGTTCTCCAGGTGGGCTCCTGATTGCTGAAGCTTGAAAAGTATTCCCTTGTTCTCCAGGTGGGCTCCTGACTGCAACAAAAATAGACAAAAACAAAGAAAACTTCTGCCCCAGTTTGGTAGCTGGGCACATGGGTGAGTGTTAAACTGAATTATTCTACCAACTATTATAAGAATTTGAAAGCTAAGTCCTATTATCCAGGGAGGTCCTGACAACTTCTAATAATTATGAACCTAAGTTATATCCTCTGAAGGTATTACTCCCACTACATTTGTTGTCTAAAGGGTCTTAAACTACTCCCCATTATCCAGGTGGGTCCTGACAACTTCTAGTTAAAAGATAGTTTTAACCTAAGTTATATCTACTGAAGGTACGACTCCCACTATATCTTGTTATCTAAACAAACTTTAAAGCTACATCCCATTATCCAGGAGGGTCCTGAAAACTCCTAATTGAATCCTATCTTAAACGAGCAACTTTGAAACCAACTTATGTTCTTTGGGATACATTTGTGCTAAATTATGCTACTCATGATTGTTTTGAAATTTAAACTAAGTCCCATTTTCCAGGAGGGTCCTGAGAGTTTCCAGTCATACCTGTTTGGGTGCTACCTTTCCTTACGGAGGGTTTCTCCGAAACGAACGAAATTTCTGCCCCTGTTTCAATCAAAGAAAAATCTTGTCAATATAAAATGGTGGCTAGTTGCTGGCATTCTTGCTAGGTACATCCCTGCTGCTGGGCTTTACTCCATCTCGCTTTCCCGGACTTGCCTTGAATCCCCTCGACTTCCTGACCGAATTTCAACCCCTTGACTCTGATGACCCAAGTGTTCTATCCCATATTGTTGTTTTTGTGTTTCTGACCCATCTTTTTGAAACTTCGCTTCTTCCCCACAATTATCCGATTAATCCACCAACGAAACTTCCAATGGTCCTTTATGACTTATTTTGCTTTTTGACATCTTTGATATATTCTGGCCCTGTCTGTACAACTAGGAAGCTGGTAGTTAGCCTTGACATTCCTTCCTTTTGTTTCGAACAGAACTGACACTGAAACATCTTAAAGATAGACCTCGAAAGAATGAAATGCAACGACCTCGAGGGTTAAGGATAAAGAGAATCCGAGAACGGATGATTTGTAATGAGGAAAGAAGAGAGTAAGACTTATCTGAGTGGAACAGCTGGTACCATTGAGCATGCCATGCATTTTGGATTAACCAGCCCAGTCTGTCTAACCAATCAACTTTCGATTGCCACATTTGTTGTTCCGGACTTTCATAACATGATTTTCACCCAAACCCAAACCTTGCTCGTTCTGCAATGTCTTGAGCAGCTTTTGACCACAGACTTGTCTCATTTGCTTGTCTGAAAAACTCACCTTCGCCTTACGGTGCCCGTGAGGGTTTTCACCAATAAGACTCTCTCATTTTTTATTTCTCTCAACTCACTTCGCCTTACGGTGCCCGTGAGGGTTTTCACCAATAAGACTCTCTCATTTTTTATTTCTCTCAACTCGCTTCGCCTTACGGTGCCCGTGAGGGTTTTCACCAATAAGACTCTCTCATTTTTATCATTTTTCCTTGCACCGGAGTGTTGCCCTGATGCGAGCCACTTTCACTTGCTCGTATTAGCGCTTTTTGAAGATTGATCAGAAGGTCTTCCTTTGGACCGTAATGCAGGCTTTTGGATGAGGTTAGAAAGAAGGGTATCAAAGGCTCAAAACAACTTAACATGGGTTCACAGTTACAACTTTCGGAATCAAATNCCGTGTCAAAAATAAAAAGAAACTAGACTAAGCTATGATCTATGAATTACAAAAGATCCTATTTATATCTTCAAACTTGCTCTTGTGTTGCCTTGTATTCTTCCGACGGAATCCTTGTTGTTGCCTTGCATTGTGATCGGAGATGTTTTGCCATTCCTCTGAGTGATGCCTGACTGCTGAAATTTGAAATATATGCCTCTATTCTCCAGGCGGGCTCCTGACTGCTGAAACTTGAAATGTGTGCCTCTGTTCTCCAGGCGGGCTCCTGACTTCAACAAAATGGACAAAACAAAGAAAATCTCTTGCCCCAGTTTGGTGACTGGGCATCATATTACCAGATATTAATAAGAATTTGAAAACTAAAACTTGAATTGTAATACCTCTGTTCTCCAGGCAGGCTCCTGACTGCTGAAACTTGAAATGTATGCCTCTGTTCTCCAGGCGGGCTCCTGATTGCTGAAGCTTGAAAAATATTCCCTTGTTCTCCAGGTGAGCTCCTAATTGCTGAACTTGAAAAGCATTCCCTTGTTCTCCAGGTGGGCTCCTGACTGCAACAAAACAAACAAAGAAAATTTTCTGCCCCAGTTTGGTGACTGGGTACAGCATGTTATCAAATATTTAAAACTAAAATTGGAATTGTACTTCCCTTGTTCTCCAGGTGGGCTCCTGACTGCAACTTGAAAAGTATTCCCTTGTTCTCCAGGTGGGCTCCTGACTGCAACAAAATAAACAACAAAGAAAATTTTCTGCCCCAGTTTGGTAACTGGGTACAGCATGTTATCAAATATCAAAATTAAAAGCCAAAATTTGAATTGCACTTCCCTTGTTCTCCAGGTGGGCGCCTGACTGCTGAAGCTTGAAAAGTATTCCCTTGTTCTCCAGGTGGGCTCCTGATTGCTGAGCTTGAAAAGTATTCCCTTGTTCTCCAGGTGGGCTCCTGACTGCAACAAAATAAACAAATAAATAAAATTTTCTGCCCCAGTTTGGTAGCTGGGTACATGGGTAAGTGTTAAACTGAATTATTCTACCAACTATTATAAGAATTTGAAAGCTAAGTCCTATTATCCAGGGAGGTCCTGACAACTTCTAATAATTATGAACCTAAGTTATATCCTCTAGAGGTATTACCCCCACTATATTTGTTATCTAAAAGGTCTTAAACTACTCCCCATTATCCAGGTGGGTCCTGACAACTTCTAGTTAAAAGATAGTTTTAACCTAAGTTATATCTACTGAAGGTACGACTCCCACTATATCTTGTTATCTGAAACGAACTTTAAAGCTACATCCCATTATCCAGGAGGGTCCTGAAAACTCCTAATTGAATCCTATCTTAAACGTGCAAACTTTGAAACCAACTTATATTCCTATTTATGCTAAATTATGCTACTCATGATTGTTTTGAAATTTAAACTAAGTCCCATTTTCCAGGAGGGTCCTGAGAATTTCCCGTCATACCTGTTTTGGGTGTTTGCTTTTTCCCTAAGGAGGGTTTCTCTGAAACCAACGAAAACTTTCTGCCCCTGTTTCAATCAAAGAAAAATCTTGTTAGTTTAAAATGTGGTGGTTGGTTTGTGGCCTTGAACTTTGAGGGTGATAGCTCCTTTTCTTCCCATGATCGCTGATTCCATTTGAAGACCTTGCCTGTTTGGTGACTAACCACTTTCCTCTGTCATTTTTACCATTGAAAATACCTCTTCTCCATTCAGACCCAACACCCTCTATCTATTGCACCGCTCATACTGACATTTACCAAACCTTTGTGTTTCACCTGGACTCCGAAGCATATTAATTGTTACCAACTCAGCGCGTATGTTGTTCTTTCCTGATTTGAAGCAATGGCCTTGGCCTCGTGATCTATTGCTCCTTCACTTGCCATACTCCAACAATAACTTTGATTTCTGCTTGGAATACTCGCTTGTCACTGGTTTACCACCCTTTTTGTCAATCTTTTCACAGAAAATATCTTTGATCCGTTCACCTTAGTCCTCATCCTGTTGCATCGTCTATGAATTGATACATACCCAGCCTTCGTATTTTAAACGAACCCCAAAGCATGTTGCGTGTTACCAGCTCAGTGCGTTTGTTGTTCATTCCTGACTTAACGCTTTGATGTGTTCACCAGATCCCATTTTGTTCAATTGGAAAGCTTGGTGGCAGATTTTGAAGTCATTTCTCACTTGTTTTGACCACACAGACTCAAGAGGAGGAAGTAAATGAAACAAAAGGAACAGAGTGAAGAACAAAGGAAAGAGATGATTCCTAACAAGAAAACTAACGAGGTAGAAACCTATCGGGTGTGGATACCAACTCTAATGACCACGACATGCACCTGTAGATATTTTATCAAGCAAAATCTGATGTTCAGCTCTTGTTGTACCTTTTCACCATGAAATTGGGCTTCAATGCTCCGCTTATCCAATTTGAATCACAATCCTTTTTCGACTTGTGGTGCCCGTAGGTTTTCACCATCAAGCCTCTCTCATTTTGGTCTTTTTTCTCAACTCACCATCGCCTTATGGTGCCCGTGAAGGTTTTCACCAATAAGACTCTCTCATTTTTGATTTCTCACAGCTTTCATCGCCTTGCGGTACCCGTGAGGGTTCTCATCAACGAGACTCTCTCATTCTTCATTTACCTTGTTTGCACCGGAGTGTTGCCTCTGATATGATTCACCTCTAGTTTCTTGACTTGGCATCTCTTGAAGACTGATCGGAAGGTCTTTCTTTGGACCGTAATGTGGGCTTTTGGATAGGGTTAGAGAGAAAGAGTATCAAAGGCTCAAACAATTCAACATGGGTTCAAAATTACAACTTTCGGAATCAACTTTCTCACAACAACCACAACTTCTGCCCCAGTTTCTTCCTTGGGGACTTTGGACTTTTATTTCGGTGTGACTGAACCTCAGAGAGAGGCTGCCTACGTACCCTTTCGGGATCAAGTCAGACGTAGTTCAGGTAACTACTTTTGTTGTTGCTCCTTTTCTTTTTCTTTTCTCTTTTTGTGTTTTTTTCTTTTCCCTTCTGTTGTTTTGTTGTTTTCCTTTTTTTTCTCTTTTTCCTTTTCTTCTCTTTTTTTTCTTTTCTTTCTCTTTTCATTCTTTTCTTTCTCCTTTCTCTTGTTCCTTTACTTATCCTTTGCGCTTGCGTTTCTGAACTTCGCTACTGATTCCAAAAGAGGGGTATGAAAGAAAATAAATAAGGCTCAAAGGGGTAACAAAGGATAAAGTGTTTAGATAGCAGAACAAATGCCTTCGTCATTCCAATCTTCAAAACATGCCAAGTACAAACAACACAATTAAACAAACCAAGGAAAACATTTGTAACATCTTGATTGTATCAGACTTGATAACCATATCCGCACATTTGCCTCCTACATCTGTTGAATACAAAGCATCATTGGACAACACTCTCACTTTCCCTACCACAAACGGCCCCCTGACAATTAGGGCAAACTTGCCTTCAGCTTCAACCTGATGCAGCATGATGCACTCCAACAAGGTTTCCCTGTGTTTTATCTACCCCTGTTTTGCATGGTTCGGGCTTCAAATGATCTCAAAATGTCTAAATTTGTTCTTATTTCCCTCAAGTGTCCCTATCATCTTCAAAATTGTTTCAATGCTTCATGACTAAACTAACTTTCGAGCTCAGGCTGAGAATTATTCATGCATTTCATGTCACTAGAACCAGCAGGAAAAGAACTGTGGAAAGAAAAGAGAAATAAGCAAAAGAAAATGACTAGAAATAACAGAAAACAGGAAATTGCATTAGACAGACGGTGAAACGGTTCAAACAACAAGACAAGCAAACTAGACTGGGGTTACAACCCTGGAACAAACCTAGACAGCACTAAACGAGCTACTACGACTAAACAAACCAAGCAAAATGAAAGGATAGAAGGGTTTGAGTCACAAGACAATATCCGAATTACAAACCTGAAATAACCCGGACAACAGAAATGACAACAAAATAAACCACCAAAATTTCACTCCGGCTGACCAAGAAATGGAGCGTCTTCCCAATTACCAAGCACGACATCTTATCCACTGAGTTTCGCATCAATACTGCCAAGACCATTACCTACTTTAATCAACAAGTTCCCAAGAGGATTCGCATGCTCCCTGTCACTGTCATTGACCACAACTACCCCTTCTTGAATCATTCTTTCTATTTCCCTTTTCAAAGAGCGACAATCTCCAATGCTATGTCCCTGGACTTTAGAGTGGTACATGCATCGAACAGCAGGATCAAAGCCTTTCGCATATGGGTATGAAAAAATTGCTTTTGGGCACCCGTATCAACCCACTCAGTTCTGTTGTTCTCTGTCATTGCCTTTTGCCTTTGTGTTGTATGGAAGAGTTACTTTAAAAAACCACAAAACCAACCACCTTTCTTAAATGATATGACAAAATGAAACCATCACGTTAGCGTTAGGGCATTTAATATAAGATAATTTCACTTTACGTGCAATGCACCTAGCCATAGTTATCGGTTCTAAAAATGACTTCGAGGGTACAAAGGTTAGATGGCATCATCCCAATTGTTTATGTCAACCTCTCTTTTTCTTCCCTCACACTTCTTAGCTTGCTCATTTTCTTTCTTTTTCTTTCTAATTATCACTCTTTTTCTTCCTTCTCATTTCTCACATCCCACAATTCTGCCTCTTTTTCCTTTCCTTTTCTCTTTTTCCCATTTTTCCTCTTTTTTTTCCTTTTAATAAATAAAAAAAATGATTCGATCGAACGCTATGTAGGTTGCCTAGTATCATGACCCCGCATGAATCAGATCTTTGCGTAGTTCTGAAAAAACGGGAATAAAGTAAACAAACTGACATTCTCCTTTTTTCTTTTTTTACCTTAATGACTACTCTGATGAGAAAAGAGAAATAAAAAGAAGCAAATCTATTTTTTTGAATTTTTCTAGAATTAATGTTCTATGACCTATTCTAAACTCAAACATAACGGGCGTGTTTTTTTCTTTTCTTTTCTTTCGAAACAAATAATCTATTAAGGAAAAGTCCTAGAAGAGAAAAAATATTTTTGATTCTTTTTTTTTTCTTGTTTTTAGGAAGAAAATCTAGAGAATAAACCACAGAAAAATATTTTAAATTTTCATTTGATATCCTGATGCAATATTTCGAAACAAGCAACAAAATGTTTTGTATTTCAACTTTGATTGCCCCCAAGAAGAAATTCTAATGACAAACAAAAGATAAAGTATTTTTTTTATGTACAATATCCTAAAGTTCTAATGAAAATAAAAAGAATTGTTTTTTCATTTTTCACTAATTTCCCAAAGAAACACCTCAAAAGAAAATCTTTTTGGATTTTGGAATTAACGCCTTAAAGAAAGCTTTTAAAGAAGTACTAAAAGAAAATTCTTTTTTTTTGAATTTTGGTCCTAATATACTTAAAGGAAAGTTAAAAATAATTCATTTTAAGTCCTAGATATTAATTGCCTAAAGGAAAAACAACCTCAAATTTTTTTTTCATTTCTAGAATTAGTATTCTAAAAAAACTTATAACGGAAATATAAAATGCAACATCTCTTTTTTTTTGGATTTTTGAGTTACAGCACATTTTTTCAAATATAAAGCAGAAAATACAATAACAAAAGACTTGACATTACTGTTTAAAACTAGAAAGTAAAAGATGACATAAAAATAAAATAAAAATCTCCTCAAGCAACTTCTGAATGCAGTGGCCCTGGGGTATCTGTCATGCTCAAACTCCGGTAAGTAAATCTACACCTGTATGAGAAATCTTAAACCAACACTATGTGAGACAATAACATTCACTACTAGACACATGCAAGACATGGTTTAGGCTATTTTTGCAAAATGGTTTATTTTGGCCAAAAGATGGCTAGAAGTGCAAAATTTGGCTAAGACCCCGCAAAGCCAAGAACCTAAGTTTACTAGGAAGACCGGACCCTATGTGGGTTGCCTACGTATCACGCCCCGAAAGACGAGAATCAGGTATGCGTAGTTCGGGCCGATTGGATACGGTTGAGAATTAAAAAAAACAACTAATTTAGAGAAAATATATTTTTTGCATTTCCTTGAAAAATGATGAAACATGCAAAATATTTTTTGGATTTTTTTTTCCTTTTAATTTTTTTTTGATTTTTGAAAAATGATAAAAGTGCAAAATCTTTTTGAATTTTTCAAGCTCTTTTTTTTCCTCAACAAAATGTGACAGAAAATATAATTGGGCCCCACTCGCTTTATCTTCACACTTCACTCTCTCTTTTTTCTTTTTTTTTCATTTTTCACTGTTTTTTTTCATTTATTTTTTCATTTGCCCTCAGCTATCCTTGGTCTGCCAAATGACCCTTTTACCCTTGAATAAATGCAGCATGTAGCACATAGGATGCATCAAGATGGTCTGTTATTTTGGGTACACCTGTCCTAGACGGACCCAACCCCTGTGTTGAGTCCCCTAAGTCAAATGCACATGATGCAAACAAGCGTTCCTACTAGGGATCCGGCATGAGGTTTTGTTCTTCTAGGTTTAAACCCTAGGTTTATTGGTCTAGACCTGGCTTACCCGAGCGGACAACTCGGGCCGAGGGGGAGGCAGCGTACCGGGGATACAGAAGCTCCGCCGGCTTAGCAACTTATCCAAACCTCGTTCTAAATGGGAAAAGACTCTAAACAGAAGAGAAGCTACACGAAGTGTACCCTTCTCCATGATGTCGAAGACTCAGAGAGAGGAAGGGATACGCAACAATTTATATATACAATTCACCAAATATCAAAGCGGTAAAGCATTTAGCACATTAAGCCTAAACATGTAACAAAATCCGATAAAGCCAAATATAACAATTTAACTGAGCTCGAATTCTGAACCCTGAACCAAAAGTTCTGGGTTCTTATCCCCAGCAGAGTCGCCAGAGCTGTCACACATCCTTTTTCGCTTATTCCACCCCGTGAAGGGTATAATAAAGGAGTTTTTTCAATTAAAGGACAATCGAAACGGGATTCGTTTATTAAGAAGTTCAGAGTCGCCACTTGGGAGATTTATGGTGTCCCAAGTCACCGGTTTGAATCCCGAATCGAGGAAAAGGTTTGACTCTGTTTAACAGTCGCGAACCAGAAATCCGGGTAAGGAATTCTGTTAACCCGGGAGAAGGGGTTAGGCACTCCCGAGTTCCATGGTTCTAGCACGGTCGCTCAACTGCTATATTTGGCTTAATTATTTGATTTTAGTACATGTTATCCTATTGCAATTTTAGAATTGTTTTACCGCTTTTAATTAGTTTTTATGAAAGTGAACGTCGTTTAAGAGCGTGTTTTTGGATCACGTCACATGAGATGCACCCGGATCCTTGACACCTCTTATTCAACGTTTTGGGATTTGGATTTGGATCGCATGAAATGCACACCCATAGTTAAGAAGGTAAAATTATTAAAAAGCGCGCCTAAAGTGGCTAACGTCTTGTTAACTTTGCGGGAGGCCATGAACATTCGCTAAATGACACGTCCCGAATTTCTAAAAAAATTAAAATTAATTAAGTGAGGGCTATAAATTATATGTTTGGCTAATATAGCGCGCCTCAAGCTAATTTAAGGGCCTAGAAATAAAACAAGGAATACCAAACATTTGAGTCCGAGCGTGCTTAACCCACACGAACCGATCTAATCACAAAAATTTCAATTTCTGCCTTCTTTGATTCATCTCCAATTTACACTAATATAAACTAAAGACCAACAGAAACATAAAGCTACTCAAGCCTTTTTAACACAAACATTAAAACAAAATAGAACATGGAAAGATTGCTAAATGTGATACCATCCCATTGTTTCGGCAATTCAAATTCCGAGTCAAACCCCACGACCAATTAATATCCACCCTTTATCCTTCTTCTAATTAACAAATTGGTGCTATGTCTTCATTAACTAATCATCACATACATGGAATTAATTGAACAGAGCAAACAACCAACCATTTAGAAGCAAGCCAAATAGTTAAATGATAAACAACGAAGAATATGATGTTGGCTTCTTCACCTTAGCTAATACAGTAATATTTTCAAGTAGTTGACTATAAAGCATGAATTTCTTAGGCAGCAAAACAACGAAGAAGCAATCAAAACAAAAACAGATATTTAGAAATAAAGGAACATAGATACAAATCAAGTAGGATTAGTGAAGAGAAATGAACCTCAGCAAGCTTTCCTTTCTATTAACGAGAATTCAGCTACAGCGAATCCGGCGATTGAAAGTTTGAACGAAAACAACAACAAATTGCCACAAGGACTCGAACCAACAAAACTCGACCTCGACTAAACACCTCAGACAGGAGTCCGAATCGAAAATCAGAAGAAAACCAGAATTCGACATGAAAATCGAAAGGATTCGAATTCGAAATCAGAATGAAACAAAATCATGTCCGTTGACTTCCTCTGTTCTCACTGTTTTTTTTTTGGAACTTATGCTCTGTTCTTCATCCCTTTCTCGTCTCCGCTCTGTTCTTACTCCCCCCTCAATATGTGTGTGCGTCGAGGATGCTGGGAGATAGGGCTAGGTAGGTAGGTGTAGTTGAAGGGTGATGTTTGGATTCCGGCAAGCTGCTGCTGGTATGGTCGTTTGAAGAAGGGGTCGCCGGTGTTAGCTTTTCCGGCGTGGACGCTGGCAGCTGCAATGTGAAGGGAGACGGCTGGATGGTGTTGAATCGAAGGGAGGTCGTTGGTC
>NC_031996.1:40729720-40835967 GCF_001879085.1 Nicotiana attenuata
AAATTATCCGAAAAATTCTATTACTAGTACTATTTTTATAGTACAGGAACTAGATTTTAAATATCTATTCTTTTTATTGCATCTTGTATTCTAGATTATCGCTCAACTTAAATCGGTTTTCAACCCCCCCCCCCCCCTAGCACCACGAAAATCCAGATGCAGCATATATTTAATGCATTAAAATCCACTTTTTACATTCATTATCTTATTGGAGGTTAAAAGTATTTTTTTTCTCAAAAAAGTGTGTTTGAGCCGCTTCTGCTTTTGGGGAGAAGCTACAAATTTTAGCTTCTTCCAAGAAGCAGAAGCAGAAAATTAATTTGTTATAATAAATTTATATTTTTTAAATTATCCCTTATTATATAAATTTTTTTACCATACCTTTCTTCTCTTTTTTATTCTCTTTCTCTTATTCCTCTTAGGAATATTCTCTCTATTATAAATATCTCTTCTTTTATATAGTGATTTATAAGAGTAGATTTTTAATAAATATTGAATGATGTGTTTTGATATATTTAAATCATCCTATAAATAATTAGTAGTACCAGGTACACAATATTATTGCTTTGGAATAATTATATATATTAGTTAAAGGCAGAATAGCCCAATAAACACTTCTACTTGTCCTGCTTTGTCATCCCGGTCCCGATACTCAATGAAATTTCATCCAGACACTTGTAGTTTTCAAAACACATTATTTTAAACCCCTCAGACCGTTGACCAAGCATATGTGGCAACTTCATGATTGAGTTGGACAAATACATGAATTTCATGCGTATAACGAGAGTAAGTATTAAAAAGTTAAACTAAAAGTGATTAAAATAAGAAAAAAAAAATAAAAAGAATAATTAAAAGTAAAAGAAAAAAAAGAATAATATAAAAAAAAATAAAAATCTTTGTTCTTTCTTCTCCCCCCCCCCCCCCCACCCCACTTCTTTTTCTCTTTCTTCCCTTCCCCTTTCCTGTTCTTTCCCACCCCTCCTCCATTTTTCTTTTCTCTTTCTTATCCTTTCCTGTTATTTTCCCCCTTTATTTTTCTTTTCTTCTTATCCTTTCCTGTTATTTCCCCCTTTCATTTTTCTTTTCTCTTTCTCCGTTATTCCCGGATTTCCTATTTTCACAAACCTTCAATCAATATTTGAGAAATAAATAGTAAATCTTTTTTGAAGAGCAACCACCATTAATATTTTTGATATGAAGTAGATCTATGTCTATTGAATGTTTTTGAGGTGTACAATGTAGAATGTGGGCATATGGATTCCTTTTTATCGGCTACATCACCCCTCTTGAATGTCTATTACGAAGTCACCTGCATTTTTTCGACCACTATTTCTGAAAAAATTTGGACTGAAATCTGTCCAATGATGAGGAGTTTCAGCGGTAAAATTTTCTGAAAGGGAGATGGACAATGGAAAGTTGAAAAATGATGGATTTTAGTTGTCCATCGTGGCGCTGCCACCGGTAAAGGCGGTAAATCTTGGTGTTATTTCTGCTCTAAAAAATAGAGATAGGTGGTCAAGGGTGGGGGAGGAGTGATAAAAGGAAAATTTAAAATTTTGAAATTAAATTAAAAAAATAATGATGTATCATTTAAAATCTGATGTGGACTATGATGTGTCATCCACATCGTGTGTTTGAAGAACACGCGAGGTCGGAGGGGTTTAAAATAATGTATTTTGAAAACTACAAATGTCTGGATGAAACTTCGTAGAGTATCGGGACCGAGGTAACAAAGCGGGACAAGTAGAAGTGTTTGTTAGGCTATTCTACCTTAGTTAAAATCTTTAATTTATATTATTACTTTTGTTTTATATTTTAGTTGAATTCCTTTATAATAAATATTTAAATTCATATCTTCTAAATAATAATAATTACAAACTGAATGTTTCCTGTCTTTTTTCAGTAATGTGATACTCAAAAGTACTTTTTGGAAAGATTGGTCAAACACAATTTGCTTACAAAAAGTACTACTCAAATGAATTGGCCAAACACAAACTACTACTTTGCAAAGTACTTTTTCAAAAAATACTTTTAAATAAAAGTACTTTTCAAAATAAGTAATTTTTGACAGCTTGGCCATACTGAAATCTACATACTATAGACGTCTGGAAATGAATTTACCTTTATAGGATGGATTGGATAGAGCTTCATATATTAGATCTACAAGGTCGTCCAAATGAATCCATGAAAACCTGCATAGTGAAGGCAGCAGAAATCTACAAAGTGAGAAGGGGGAAAATGTTGGCTGAAATTCAAACGTCTACAGGCTAATACAAATAAACATATAACTGATCCACATTAATGAGAAATACTTGTAATAAAAGCAAAATTAAAAGGCAATACCATTGGTTTCCAGACCCAAAGGTCCCCCAGCAAACATCATGAAGATTGGGATCATTTTAGCTGCAGAGATCAAGAGAAAGGAAGATATGAAATATGTGAAACGATGATAAGCATCTGAAGATCATAGACATGCCATCTACTATCATGGTGGATCCACGTTTAGCTGAAGGTTGGCATTGCTCTCTCCCGCTTTCCCCTCAAAATTTCAAAAAACCTTGTAGTAAACCCAAAAAACTAATACACAATTTATCAAATTTGCACCTGTCCCACCCAGAAGTGAATCCAAGATTTAAAATGGTACGCGTTCGACTTTTAAAGTTTTTAGGGATGAACTTATTATACTTATAAAACTATGGGTTAATGTCAGTTGACATTTTAGTGGGTCCCACCACCTCAAGTAAAAATTTAAAGGGAAAAGGGGAAAATGTTAAAAGAGGTTCCAGACATTAAACATCATAATCTAAAAGAGTTGCCCCCCTAGGTATCTAGTACCTTGGGTCTTTTTTATTAACTAGCTTCTGTTCACGTGTGTTGCACGTGTATCCATATTAATCAGTACAAAGCTTTTCAAAATTCGTAAACTGAATTAATAATTACATTTTTCTACATCAATGTTGAAGGTTAATTTAGTTTTTAAAGGGTTAATATTGAAGGACAAATGTAAAAACTCTAAGCAATGATAAGTTAATTTTATGGCAGATGCAAGAGAACTCTTCATACACTCTAAAATTTGATCTCAAAGATATGTGATACTTGAATAAAAAAATTGTATATACCTGGTTTCTCATTTCTCGAGAGTAACTAAAGGGATGCATTTGATTAGTGTACTATATATGTNTCCGTCCGAATCTCATGACTCCTTTTGGTAAAGAACACATTCAAAAAGACTTTTTTTGCCCTTCATGAACTACAAATCACAAACTTTCTTCTCTATATAGGATTTTTGTCTACTTTGTGCTGTCCGAAGCTGTTCTCGTATTAATGCTACTTTCTCCAAAGCTTGCTGAACCAAATCCGGACCCAATAGTTGTGCTTCACTAGGTTCAAACTATCCAATTGGTGAACGACACTTGCGACCATATAGAGTTTCAAACTGTGCCATATGTATACTTGATTGGTTGTTATTATTATAAGCAAACTCTGTGAACGACAACTGATCGTCCCAATGACCAACCAAATCAATTGCACAAGCTCTAAGCATGTCCGCCAAGATCTGGATAACCCGTTCGAACTGTCTGTTCATTTGTAGATGAAAATTTGTGCCTAACTCAATCTGTGAGTTCAATGACTTCTGAAAAGATTTCCAAAATTCAGCAGTGTACTGTACACCGTGATATGATGTTATAGAAATAGGCACACCATAAAGCCGAACTATCTCATGAAGGTAAATATTTGCTAACTATTCTGTGGTACGAGTAATCCGAACCAATATGAAATATATAGACTTCGTGAGACTATCCACAATTACCCAAACTGAATCATGTTTTTCTAAAAGTACGTGGCAATCCAACTAAAAAATTGATGGTAATTCTCTTCTACTTCACTCAGGAGTTTTGCATTACCCCACCAGGTTTTTAATGCTAATATTTTACTTGTTGACAATTTAATTAACTAGTCATATGTTTCAGAATATCTTCCTCATGCCTTTCTACTTGTACAGTTCACGCAAGTCTTGATACATTATCGTAGCACCCGGGCTGATGGAGTATCGGGAGCTATGAGCCTCTTCAAGAATCAACTATTACATATCATCTACAATAGAATACATAGTCTACCGTGTCGACATAATACACCTTTGCCATCAATAATGAATGACATAACACCACCATTCTGCACTCAATTTCGAAGTTTAGCAAGACGGGGATCCTCATATTGATGAGCCTTGACCTGTCCAACAAAGGTTGTTGCCACCATACCCGCAAGTAACCTGTATGCCATTATATGATCAATTCGAACTCCCCGATTATCCAATATCTTAATATTCATAACCATAGGTCTCTCTTCAGTTGTGAACTGGGAGAAACTACCAACAAATTTTTTACTCAAAGCGTCTGCCATCATACTCGCCTTCCCAGGGTGATACAAAATAGTAAGATCATAATCTTTATGTAATTTAAAGCACCGTTGATGTATCAGGTTTAAATGTTTTTACTTGAATATGTATTGTAGACTTTTATGATCAGTGTACGTTGCACGCGATCAACAAAAAGATAGTGATGCAAAATCTTCAGTGCAAATACGACCACAACCAATTCCAAGTCATGAGTCGGATAATTCTTTTCATGATTTATTAGTTTTCGAGAAGCATAAGCTACCACTTGCCATTCTGAATCAACACACAACCCAAACTGACTCAAGGTGCATCATAATAAATAGTAAAGCCGCTTGTACCTGTAGGTAATTTCAAAATTGGAGCCATAGTCAATGTAGTCTTTAATTTCTGAAAGTTTTCTTCACACTCATGTGACCACCAGAATGACCAACACCTTTTTGAGTCAATCGTGTCAACATGGAGCTATCTGTGAGAAACCCTCCACAAACCTTCTGTAATATGAGGCTAGTCCCAAAAAGCTACGAATTTTTGTAGGAGTACTGGGACGAGGCCAATCTCGAACTGCCTCTATCTTCTTTGGATCAACTTGAATCCCATCTCGTAACACCACATGCCCCAAAAAGAAAACCATGCCCAACCAAAACTCACATTTTGAGAACTGACATAAAGTTTTCACTATCTAAGTGTTTGTAGCACAACTTGGGGGTGTTGTTCGTATTCTGCCTCACTTCAAGAATATACCAAATATCATCAATGAATACAATTACAAAATGATATAAGAATGGATTGAATACCATGTTCATGAGGTCCAAAAATGATGCGGGTGCATTAGTTAGCCCGAATGACATCACCAAATATTGGAAGTGTCCATATCTAGTTCGAAAAACCGTCTTGGAGATATCCTTGGTCTTGATTCTCAAGTGATGGAAATCCGATCTCAGGTCATTTTTTGGAAAAGTGAGTAGCACCTTGTAGCTGATCGAATAAATCTCAATAAGAGGTAACAAATACTTATTCTTGATCATAACCTTATTGAGCTGTCTGTAATCAATGCACATTCTCATCGTGCTATCGTTCTTTTTCACAAATAATACATATGTACCTTAAGGCGAAACACTAGGCCTGATAGACCCCTTATCAAGTAGCTATTGAAGTTGAACATTCAAGTTCCTCAACTCAACTGAGCCATACAGTATGGAAGGATAAAGATAGGTTGAGTTCCTGGAACTAAATCAATATTGAGCTCAATCTCTCTCTGGTCGGAGGTAGCCCAGGTAAATCTTCTAGAAACACATCAGCAGATTCTCGAACCAGTGGAACATTGTCAATAGTGACATTAAGCGCTTGGGTATCGTGAAAGGTGTCAATAACACCCAAACACCCGTTATTAAGACATCCCAAACACCCGTTATTAATCATTCAGCATGCTTTTACATAAGATATTATCTTCCCTTTAGTCAAAGGAATTATGTCTTTCCATACTAAACATGGTTCACCAGGAAAATCAAAACATATAAGCGTAGCATGGCAATCAACATGAAGCATAACATGATGCCAACATCCATAAACCATAATCACATCGAAGTCGAATATGAGAAACACTAGTAGATTATCTATGGTGTTCTTGCCCTGAACAGATATCACACAGTCTCTATAAACTCTATCCACAGATATAGTCTCCCCTACTAGAGTCACCTATCACAACCCAAAATCTCAAGCAATCAGGGTCGTGATAGTGTCTAATACCGTTTGCTAGGCAAGCCAACACACAACAGAAAAATATGAAAGAACTGCAGTAAAGGACAAACAGAAGGAAAATAGCATAGCGTAAAAATAATTTGGAGATAAACGTAATAAGTCTAAAAGCAACATCTAGTGCAAATCATTCCAAGATGTGGAGTCACAAGTACGTGATCTTCTAGGGTTACTACATAAAATGTTTTGAAAGACATACAATACTGTCCGAAAAATGGAAACAGTACAATGGAATTAAAAAGATGCCTCAAGGCCTACGAACAGAATGAAGCTCTACCTCGAATCACCTGCCCAGTATCTTCTAAGCACCTATCGGGACTCCACTGGTACCGATATCCGAATCTGCACAAGAAATGTAAAAGTATAGTATGAGTACAAACGATCCAGTATACTCAGTAAGTGTCGAGCCTAATCCCTACGAGGTAGTGACAATTCTAAGACAAGATACCTACAATGAACTTTTCCAGTTATATAACAAGAAGTAACGGAATAACAAATAGAGTATCAAATATAACAACGGGATAACAACAAGGGAAATGGATAACAAGTACACCAGTAAAGGGAGCATAAAACGGAAACATAACATAAAGTATCACCAAGTAATCTTCTTTCAAAAACGAGTAATCTTCTTTCGAAAACTGAATAACGAAACCACAATGCCAAGTCCACATTCGAAATATCAAAGTAAAGAGCAATGAAATCAACAAAATTACACTGCATCATCGTTCGTGCTTTTATTCTCATTCTCACATTATAATATAAAAACAATTGCGCGGCATCACCCTTCGTGCTTTTAGTCCCATCCTCATATTACAAAATAATAACAAGCACGGAAACACCATTCGTGCATATCCTCACGTTCAATCATGCAATAATATCAATATGCAAATAAGGCATGGAAACACCCTTCGTGCACAATCACTCTTCCTCACAAGCACGACAACACCGTTCGCGCATTTAACTCTTCGTCACAAGCACGACAACACCCTTCTTGCATTTCACTCTTCCTCACCAACAATCATATAAAACACATTACCAAGCAAGGTGGGAAGCAAATTCAACATCAACAACAGTATTTGAACACAACTCGTCATATGAGAATCTTTCAACAATTNTATGATGGCCTGAGGGTTTGAAACCCCGGCTTATCACATTGTGACGCTATTGTAGGGCGTGACTCGCACCCCATGGCAGGTGCGGGATTGGTTATGACTGGGGATTGTGACTTGGTCCATCCCGAACAAGAATGTTTCTATATTGGCGACTGATACCCACCCTGTATTGTGATAGCATGCTTGTATAATCACTGATCTCAGTCCTGTGTTTAATCACTGTTATGAAACGCTAAGTCACTTTTCCTGAAGTTAAATATCTAAAGTATATTCTTCTTAATAAATTGGAAATTGGGAAATTAATTGAATCTGTTACGTGACTCATATGCATATTGTGGACTGAGTATGGATCGGGCTGCACGCCGCAGCGAATGGTATGATTATATTGCGCTTGGGCTGAAGGAGCCCCTCCGGAGTCTGTACACACCCCCAGTGAGCGCCGTCGACGTTAAATGGATCGGGTTGTACGCCACAGCGTGTTCATGTGCATTGCATTGCATCATTACATTTTTACTTGACTGTTATATTTAAAGTTGTTTTGCTGTTGGTTCATAGTAAGGTGTAGGACTGTTAGTGTTAGCTTTGCTTTGTGGTATTTCGTGGATTTCTTATCTTCAGACATTTTATATGCTTATTACTCACTGAGTCGGTAGTACTCACCCCTACTCCCTGCACCTTGTGTGCAGATTCAGGTACACCGGAGGCTTAGCTGAGCAGTCTTTGTTTCCCAGAGCTTATCAGAGTTGTTGAGGTAGCTGCTTGTCGTTCGCAGGACCTGACTACTCTTCCTATTTCAGTTTTATTTATATATATACATTTCCAGACTTGAGTATTTTCGTTCAGATATTGTTATTCAGATTGTTTTAGAGGCTCTAGACTCGTGACCCCAGGTCTTTGGTAGCGTTTTGTCAGACTTCGTATTTTTTTCTCAGTATTATTCTATTATGAATATTGGATCATTATTCTAAAACTATTATAATTCTCTTTAGATTGTCGGTTTGAGGTTTACGGTTGATTTGGGAACGATTGTGGTCAGGCTTGCCTAGCAATATTGTTGGGCGCCATCACGACCGAGTTTGGGGTCGTGACATGTTTAGAAGATGTTTTTGTTGATTTATTGTTGTTCATTTCACATATTTAGGAGCTTCTAAAATATATTTTTTTGTCGTTACTGATATTTCCTCCAAAAACAAATTCAAAGTCGCTTCTCCCTAAATAACCTAAAAATTGTTACCTAAAGCAAATGCAAATCGGAATTATTTTTTTAATTAAATAAATCTAATGAAAACTAAACCAACACCAATTTGTTATCAAATTCAAACGTTGTTAAGTATTTATATTTTAGCCGACTGCTTTATTTTGATGTTTCAGATTTTAGTGAATTGGGATTACATGATGGTTGTTTTGTTTTTATCTACAGGAGATTCATGGTTGTTTTGTTTTTTTACTACAGGAAATTCATGATTTTATTTTGTTTCTTGTATATGATATGTTCTCTCCTAACGTGGGTCTTGGAAACAAAACTACCATGAATCTCCTGTAGTTAAAAAGCCCTGATTTAATGCGCTTTTTGCTGCTGTATTTATGAATACATAGCGCGAATACATGTGAATACATACGCGTATAGCTAGACTACCCTGATTTTTAGACGTTTTTTGCTGCTGCTGTATTTATGAATACAGCAGCGCGAATACACTACCGTAACAACTTAATAGTAGCTATATGACGTAATTATATATATGGTACGTAAAGAAGTTAATAGCCACTAATCAATAGGACTTTATGAAAATTCCTCTTATATTAAATATTCTGGTATAAAAAATGGACCACGGCGCTAATTTTCGCACGAACAAGTAAACTAGTTTAAATAATAAAATTTCGATTTTTGTGATAACATTTCAGGGCAAACCCCCATTTCCCCCTCCTCCTCTCTTTGTTTGCTTTCACTCCATCTGTGGCTGACGGCGGCAAAAGGCACATCTGCGCCATCAGCGACGCGACAGCAGACCCCTCCGCCCATCTCCCTCACCCTTTTAAATAGGTGCGTTTGGAAGCCGCACACTACTAAAGCAGAAATTTTCAGTTTTTGTTTCGACCAAATTTTCTTATTTGAAGAATGTTTAGAAGATAATTTTGTTGATTTATTGTTGTTCATTTCACATATTTAGGAGCTTCTAAAATATTGTTTTTTGTCGTTAGTGATATTTCCTCCAAAAATAAATTCAAAGTCGCTTTTCCCTAAACAACCTAAAAACTGTTAGCTAAAGCAAATGCAAATCGGAATTATTTTTTTAATTAAATGAATCTAATGAAAACTAAACCAACACAAATTTGTTATCTAATTCAAACGCTGTTAAGTATTTAGTATTTAGATTTTAGTCGACCGCTTTCTTTTGCAGTTTCAGATTTTAGTGAATTGGGATTACATGATGGTTGTTTTGTTTTTAACTACAGGAGATTCATGGTTGTTTTGTTTTTTTACTACAGGAAATTCATGATTTTGTTTTGTTTCTTGTATATGATATGTTCTCTCCTAAAGTGGGTCTTGGAAACAAAACAACCATGAATCTCCTGTAGTTAAAAAGCCCTGATTTTATGCCCTTTTTGTTTCTGTATTCATGATACATAGTACATGAACCAAGAATGTGTGCCATACCTGAGGTGCTCTTCCTATCCANTTTTTCTTCGCAAACAACATTGGCACACCCCAAGGTGACTCCGAGCTCACGAGAAGCTGTCTTCAAGCATAAACAAGCTCGATGACTCGAAGACTGCTATCAATCGCCATACAACTAGAAAAATCCGAAACTGTAAGACCCTAACAGGCAGCCTCGGCATAACCGGATATATTCTAAAAACTGTAAGACCTCAACATGCATGACAAACTATAAGGCCTCAACAGGCATGACAAACTGTAAGACCTCAACAGGCATGAAAATATAAGTCGCATTTGTAAGAATCCCTAAAGGGCATACCCTCGACATAGACACCTAAACAACCTAAAAACTGTTACCTAAAGCAAATGCAAATCGGAATTGTTTTTTTAATTAAATGAATCTAATGAAAACTAAACCAACACCAATTTGTTATCTAATTCAAACGCTGTTAAGTATTTAGTATTTAGATTTTAGTCGACTGCTTTCTTTTGCTGTTTCAGATTTTAGTGAATTGGGATTACATGATGGTTGTTTCGTTTTTAACTACAGGAGATTCATGGTTGTTTTGTTTTTTTACTACAGGAAATTCATGATTTTGTTTTGTTTCTTGTATATGATATGTTCTCTCCTAACGTGGGTCTTGGAAACAAAACAACCATGAATCTCCTGTAGTTAAAAAGCCCTGATTATATGCGCTTTTTGCTGCTGTGTTCATGAATACATAGCGCGAATACATGTGAATACATACGCGTATAGCTAGACTACCCTGATTTTTAGACGTTGTTTGNTTATTTGAAGAATGTTTAGAATGTTTTTTGTTGATTTATTGTTGTTCATTTCACATATTTAGGAGCTTCTAAAATGGTTTTTTTTTTTGCGTTACTGATATTTCCTCCAAAAACAAATTAAAAGTCGCTTCTCCCTAAACAACCTAAAAACTGTTACCTAAAGCGAATGCAAATCGGAATTGTTTTTTTAATTAAATGAATCTAATGAAAACTAAACCAACACCAATTTGTTATCTTATTCAAACGCTGTTAAGTTTTTAGTATTTAGATTTTAGTCGACTGATTTCTTTTGCTGTTTTATATTTTAGTGAATTGGGATTACATGATGGTTGTTTTGTTTTTAACTACAGGAGATTCATGTTTGTTTTATTTTTTTTACTACAGGAAATTCATGATTTTGTTTTGTTTCTTGTATATGATATGTTCTCTCCTAAAGTGGGTCTTGGAAACAAAACAACCATGAATCTCCTGTAGTTAAAAAGCCCTGATTTTATGCCCTTTTTGCTGTTGTATTCATGAATACATAGCGCGATTTCATGTGAATACATACGCGTATAGCTAGACTACCCTGATTTTTAGGAGCTTTTTGCTGCTGCTGTATTTATGAATACAACAGCGCGAATACACTACCGTAACAACTTAATAATAGCTATATGACGTAATTATATATATGGTACGTAAAGAAGTTAATAGCCACTAATCGATAGGACTTTATGAAAATTCCTCTTATATTAAATATTCTGGTATAAAAAATGGACCACGGCGCTAATTTTCGCGCGAACAAGTAAACTAGTTTAAATAATAAATTTTCGATTTTTGTGATAACATTTCAGGGCAAAACCCCATTTCCCCCTCCTCCTCTCTTTGTTCGCTTTCACTCCATCTGTGGCTGACAGAGGCAAAAGGCACATCTGCGCCATCAGCGACGCGACAGCAGACCCCTCCGCCCATCTCCCTCACCCTTTGAAATAGGTGCGTTTGGAAGCCGCACACTACTAAAGCAGAAATTTTCAGTTTTTGATTCGACCAAATTTTCTTATTTGAAGAATGTTTAGAAGATGTTTTTGTTGATTTATTGTTGTTCATTTCACATATTTAGGAGCTTCTAAAATATTTTTTTTTGTCGTTACTATATTTCCTCCAAAAACAAATTCAAAGTCGCTTCTCCCTAAACAACCTAAAAACTGTTACCTAAAGCAAATGCAAATCAGAATTATTTTTTTAATTAAATGAATCTAATGAAAACTAAACCAACACCAATTTGTTATCTAATTCAAATGCTGTTAAGTATTTAGTATTTAGATTTTAGTCGACTGCTTTCTTTTGCTGTTTCAGATTTTAGTGAATTGGGATTACATGATGGCTGTTTTGTTTTTAACTACAGGAGATTCATGGTTGTTTTGTTTTTTTACTACAGGAAATTCATGATTTTGTTTTGTTTCTTGTATATGATATGTTCTCTCCTAACGTGGGTCTTGGAAACAAAACAACCATGAATCTCCTGTAGTTAAAAAGCCCTGATTTTATGCGCTTTTCGCTGCTGTATTCATGAATACATAGCGCAAATACATGTGAATACATACGCGTATAGCTAGACTACCCTGATTTTTAGGCGTTTTTTGTTGTTGCTGTATTTATGAATACAGCAGCGCGAATACACTACCGTAACAACTTAATAGTAGCTATATGACGTAATTATATATATGGTACGTGAAGAAGTTAATAGCCACTAATCAATAGGACTTTATGAAAATTCCTCTTATATTAAATATTCTGGTATAAAAAATGGACCACAGCGCTAATTTTCGCGCGAACAAGTAAACTAGTTTAAATAATAAATTTTTTAATTTTTGTGGTAACATTTCAGGGCAAAACCCCATTTCCCCCTCCTCCTCTCTTTGTTCGCTTTCGCTCCATCTGTGGCTGACGGAGGCAAAAGGCACATCTGCGCTATCAGCGACGCGACAGCAGACTCCTCCGCCCATCTCCCTCACCCTTTGAAATAGGTGCGTTTGGCCGCACACTACTAAAGCAGAAATTTTCAGTTTTTGTTTCGACCAAATTTTCTTATTTGAAGAATGTTTAGAAGTTTTTTTGTTGATTTATTGTTGTTCATTTCACATATTTAGGAGCTTCTAAAATGTTTTTTTTTTTCGTTACTGATATTTCCTCCAAAAACAAACTCAAAGTCGCTTCTCCCTAAACAACCTAAAAATTGTTACCTAAAGCAAATGCAAATCGGAATTGTTTTTTTAATTAAATGAATCTAATGAAAACTAAACCAACACCAATTTGTTATCTAATTCAAACGCTNAACCCGCCAAACCCAAGAAGCTCGAATCTCTGTGGCTGTAGTAGGTCTAGGCCAATTCTGAACTGCCTCAATCTTCTTAAGATCCATCTTGATACCTTTGGCAGACACAACATGACCCAAAAAGGAAATCGAGTCTAAACAGAACTCACATTTCGAAAACTTAGCAAATAACTAATGATCCTTCAAATTCAGAAGCACAATCTATAGGTGCTGCTCATGCTCCTCTCTATTGCGAGAATAAACCAGAATATCATCAACGAAGACAATCACGAGGGAATCCAAATAAGGCTTGAACACTAGGTTAATCAAATCCATGAAGATTGCTGGAGAATTAGTTAAGCTAAATGACTTCATTAAGAACTCATAATGACCAAATCGAGTACTAAAAGCTGTCTTAGGGATATCCGATACCCTACTCTTCACCTGATGGTAGCCAGATCTCAAGTCAGTGTTGGAAAACACCTTGGCACCCTGAAGGTGGTCAAATAAATCATCAATCCTAGGAAACAGATGCTTGTTCTTGATAGTAACTTTGTTCAATTGCTGATAGTCAATACACATATTCATCGATCCATCCTTTTTCTTCGCAAACAACATTGGCACACCCCAAGGTGACTCCGAGCTCACGAGAAGCTGTCTTCAAGCATAAACAAGCTCGATGACTCGAAGACTGCTATCAATCGCCATACAACTAGAAAAATCCGAAACTGTAAGACCCTAACAGGCAGCCTCGGCATAACCGGATATATTCTAAAAACTGTAAGACCTCAACATGCATGACAAACTATAAGGCCTCAACAGGCATGACAAACTGTAAGACCTCAACAGGCATGAAAATATAAGTCGCATTTGTAAGAATCCCTAAAGGGCATACCCTCGACATAGACACCTAAACAACCTAAAAACTGTTACCTAAAGCAAATGCAAATCGGAATTGTTTTTTTAATTAAATGAATCTAATGAAAACTAAACCAACACCAATTTGTTATCTAATTCAAACGCTGTTAAGTATTTAGTATTTAGATTTTAGTCGACTGCTTTCTTTTGCTGTTTCAGATTTTAGTGAATTGGGATTACATGATGGTTGTTTTGTTTTTAACTACAGGAGATTCATGGTTGTTTTGTTTTTTTTACTACAGGAAATTCATGATTTCGTTTTGTTTCTTGTATATGATATGTTCTCTCCTAACGTGGGTCTTGGAAACAAAACAACCATGAATCTCCTGTAGTTAAAAAGCCCTGATTTTATGCGCTTTTTGCTGCTGTATTCATGAATACATAGCGCGAATACATGTGAATACATACGCGTATAGCTAGACTACCCTGATTTTTAGGCGTTTTTTGCTGTTGCTGTATTTATGAATACAGCAGCGCGAATACACTACCGTAACAACTTAATAGTAGCTATATGACGTAATTATATATATGGTACGTAAAGAAGTTAATAGCCATTAATCAATAGGACTTTATGAAAATTCCTCTTATATTAAATATTCTGGTATAAAAAATGGACCACGGCGCTAATTTTCGCGCGAACAAGTAAACTAGTTTAAATAATAAAATTTCAATTTTTGTGATAACATTTCGGGTACTCTATTTCTATGATGTGAGATGGGGTCTCAGCCTTGTTTTGTAATGGTGTTGATGAGCTTGAGGTACAACTCTTTCGTTTGAGTCATTTGTCCTGATTTGGGTATGTTCAGACCGTTCCTCATTGGTGCGTGTATTATGCAAGTTGTGGCTTAGGCCTGCATTGAGGTGTCATTTACCAGAGTGGTGTGTTGGATTCGAGGTGATCGTTGGAGTCATTAATGAATATGGACATATTTGATTTCAGCTTGTTAGAAGGATAATATTGAGGTTCAGCCCGGAAATCTGTTGTGGTGTTAGTCAAAGGGGAAGCGGCTTCATGAATGGTTGATACGAGAAATGGTTACGATTTATAGCATGTTTCATTTATCGTTGGCAGTATATGAAAGTGTTGGAATAAGACCTTAGTTGATAAGAGGTTTTCTACTGGTATTTGGTTGTTGTGGGCAACTGCTGTGAATAAAGGCTACCGTTTCGAGTGTTTGGATTATGTGGTATATCATATGATTTCACCTGAGGTTGCAGGTATGGGTTATTACAGTTGGTTCGGGCTTATTCTGAGTATAGATGTGAGGTGTATGATTTCGGAAAGTGCAATGTGGTTCTACGGTTTATGGTTTAGATGGACTATGAAATTTCAACTATATTGTGTTATCGGACCTATGCGAGGTAGGGTGACGAGGGATCACCACGGGTATATATTTGGTAAGGTCATTCAGCTATTGGGTTGCTTCTAGTACAACTTTGGGTACGCTCGAGGACGAGCGTTGGTTTAAGTTGGGGAGGAATGTGACGACCCGACCCGTCGTCTCATGTGTTACTGCTTTGTTTCTCCCATTTTATGCTTCTTCATGTTTCGTTATCGGTATGTGGTGTGTTAGAGTTGATTTGGATTGGTTTTGATAAGAAATGAGACACTTAGTATCTTTAAGGAAGGCTTAAGTTGGAAAAAGTCAACCGGACGTTGACTTATGAGTTAGAAGGCTCGGATGTGATTTCCGGTGATTCGGTTAGCTTCGGGGGATGATTTGTGACTTGGGAGTGCGATCGGAATTGATTTTGGAGGCCCGGTGTAGAATTAGGCTTGAATTGGCGAGGTTAGTATTTTGGCGAATTCCGGTGGATGGGTGAGAATTTGATNTCAGGGGCTGCATTTACATGGTGGGAGGATTTTGAGAGGCGTAGGCCTGTTGGTGCAGCGCCCTTACATGGCAGCAGTTCTCCACTCTCTTTCTGGAGAAGTATGTACCGCAGTCTCGCAGGGAGGAGCTGCGTCGTCAGTTCGATTGGTTGACTCAAGGGGACATGTCTGTGACTCAGTATGAGATGAGGTTTTCTCAGCTAGCTCGTCATGCTACTTGGATGATTCCGACTGATCGGGAGAGGATTAGGAGGTTCGTGGATGGCCTCAACTATTCACTCCGCATTTTGATGACCAGAGAGAGGGTTTTGGGTGCCTCGTTCGAGGAGGTAGTTGACATTGCTCGTGATATTGAGGCGATTCGCCGCAGGGAGCGTGAGGAGAGGGAGGCCAAGAGGCCTCGGAGTTCAGGCAGTTTCAGTGGTGCTCCGTCTAGGGGCCAGTTCCAGCGTGGTAGAGGTCGTTCCTTCAGGCCTCCTCAATCAGCTCGCCCTGAGTATATTGGGGCTTCTTCAGGCCGTGGTCATCGGGGATTTCAGCAGGGCCAGCCTTCACTTAGTGCCCTTCCCGCACAGAGCTCTTCTCATGCCTCTTCATCCCAGGGTTCTTCTGCAGCGAGGGGTTCCCTTCAGTCCCCTTCTCCGGCACCAGGCAGTTGCTACGAGTGCGGTGAGTTTGGCCATATGAAGAGGGATTGTCCTCGACATCGTGGTGGTCGGTTTCAGCAGAGGGATCAGCCCTCATCTTCTACTCCATCTACTTCAGCACCCTCCCAGTCAGATAGGGGTGGGGGCCAGGCAGCCAGGGGCCGCCCCAGGGGTGGAGGCCGATCTGGCGGTGGCCAGGCTCGATTCTATGCTCTCCCAGACAAGAGGGACGCCATTGCATCAGATGCTGTTATCACAGGTATTATCTCAGTCTGCCATAGGGATGCCTCTGTCTTGTTTGATCCCGGATCTACCTATTCCTATGTGTCTTCATATTTTGCTCATCACCTGGGTACGACCCGTGGGTGTCTTGCCTTACCTGTGAATGTATCTACCCCGGTGGGTGATACTATTGTTGTAGACCATGTGTATCGGTCTTGTATATTGACTATTGGGGGTCTGGAGACCCGAGTTGATTTGTTGCTGTTGAGCATGGTAGATTTTGATGTCATTCTGGGTATGGATTGGCTATCTCCGCGCCATGCTATTCTGGACTGTCATGCCAAGACAGTCACATTGGCCATACCGGGTGTTCCGAGGATTGAGTGGCGTGGCATGACTGACTATGTTCCTAGCAGGGTGATTTCTTTCCTAAAGGCCCAGCTAGACTACCCTGATTTTTAGGCGTTTTTTGCTGCTGCTGTATTTATGAATACAGCAGCGCGAATACACTACTGTAACAACTTAATAGTAGCTATATGACGTAATTATATATATGGTACGTAAAGAAGTTAATAGCCACTAATCAATAGGACTTTATGAAAATTCCTCTTATATTTAATATTCTGGTATAAAAAATGGACCACGGCGCTAATTTTCGCGCGAACAAGTAAACTAGTTTAAATAATATATTTTCGATTTTTGTGATAACATTTCAGGGCAAAACCCCATTTCCCCCTCCTCCTCTTTTTGTTCGCTTTCACTCCATCTGTGGCCGACGGAGGCAAAAGGCACATCTGCGCCATCAGCGACGCGACAATAGACCCTTCCGCCCATCTCCCTTACCCTTTGAAATAGGTGCGTTTGGAAGCCGCACACTACTAAAGCAGAAATTTTCAGTTTTTGTTTCGACCAAATTTTCTTATTTGAAGAATGTTTAGAAGATGTTTTTGTTGATTTATTGTTGTTCATTTCACATATTTAGGAGCTTCTAAAATGTTTTTTTTTTTGTCGTTACTGATATTTCCTCCAAAAAAAAATTCAAAGTCGCTTCTCCCTAAACAATCTAAAAACTGTTACCTAAAGCAAAGCAAATCGGAATTATTTTTTTAATTAAATGAATCTAATGAAAACTAAACCAACACCAATTTGTTATCTAATTCAAATGCTGTTAAGTATTTAGTATTTAGATTTTAGTCGACTGCTTTCTTTTGATGTTTCAGATTTTAGTGAATTGGGATTACATGATGGTTGTTTTGTTTCTAAGTACAGGAGATTCATGGTTGTTTTGTTTTTTTACTACAGGAAATTCATGATTTTGTTTTGTTTCTTGTATATGATATGGTCTCTCCTAACGTGGGTCTTGGAAACAGAACAACCATGAATCTCCTGTAGTTAAAAAGCCCTGATTTTATGCGCTTTTTGCTGTTGTATTCATGAATACATAGCGCAAATACATATGAATACATACGCGTATAGCTAGACTACCCTAATTTTTAGGCGTTTTTTGCTGCTGCTGTATTTATGAATACAGCAGCGCGAATACACTACCGTAACAACTTAATAGTAGCTATATGACATAATTATATATATGGTACGTAAAGAAGTTAATAGCCACTAACTTTATGAAAATTCCTCTTATATTAAATATGCTGGTATAAAAAATGGACCACGGCGCTAATTTTCGCGCGAACAAGTAAACTAGTTTAAATAATAAATTTTCAATTTTTGTGATAACACTTCTGGGCAGATGTGACGACCCGGCCCATCGTCACGTGAGTACTGCCTCATTTCCCCCATATTATGCTTCTTCATGTTTCGTTATCGGCATTTGGTGAGTTAGAGTTGAATTGGTTTGGTTTTGGTGGAGAATGAGACATTTAGTCTCCTTAAGGAAGGCTTGTGTTGGAAAGGTCAACCGGATGTTGACTTATAAGTTAAAGGGCTCGGATTGGAGTTCCGGTGATTCGGGTAGCTTCGGGAGGTGATTTGTGACTTAGGAGTGCGATCGGAATTGATTTTGGAGGTCCGGTGCAGAATTAGGCTTGAATTGGCGAAGTTAGTATTTGGCGAATTCCGGTTGATAGGTGAGATTTTGATCCGATGGTCGGAATAGAATTTCGAGAGTTCCAGTAGTTCCATTAGGTGATTTTGGATGTGTGTGCAAAATTTCAGGTCATTCGGAGGTGTTTTGGTCGGGTTTTTGATTGAATGCGTAATTCGGAAGTTTTTAAGAAACTTAGGCTTGAATCTGATGTGATTTAATGGTTTTAGCGTTGTTAGATGTGTTTTGAGGTTTGGAACAAGTTTGATTGAGGTGTTAGGATGTGTTGGTGTTTTTGGTTGAGGTCCCGGGGGCCTCGGGGTGAATTCGAGTGGTTAAACGAGAGTTTTTGGAAGTTGCTTCAGGTCTGAGATTTCTGTCATCTAGTATTTCCGCTTCTGCGGAAATGGACCGCAGAAGCGGGTGAAAAAGCGCAGAAGCGACCTTTTGTTGAATTGATGAGTTCCGCATAAGTGGACCCATTTTCGCATCAGCGGGTCCGCAGGTGCGAGTGAATAACCGCAGAAGCAGTCTTGGGTAATCCGCAGAAGCGGAGAATATGTCGCAAAGGCGGAAGTGGTAAGTTAAGTGAGAAACCACATAAGCGGGGAAATGGCCGCAGAAGCGGGACCGCATAAGCGAAAATCGCTGTAGGCAGAAGGGGTTTTATAATATCATATTTCATCCGCGAGCTTGGGGTATTTTCCACCATTATTGAGCGACCTTGAGAGCTTTGGGCGAGGATTTTGGAGAGTTTCGACTGGGAATCGATTGGAGGTAAGTCCATTGGCCTAATTGTTCGAGTTTATGGTAGATTTAACATGAAAATTAGTGGAAATTCATCAAAAAGGGGGTAAGTTAGGGCTTGAGAAATTATAAGTTAAAAATGGAATTTGGAAGGTCAAATGGACTCCGATTTTGATAAATTTGATATGCATGGACTCGTGGCAAGACGAGGAATTCGATGATGTGAATTTTATAATTTTTCGAGAAGTGGGCCCGGGGCTCGGGTTTTGCCAACTTCGTGATTTTCGATGTCTTTCGAGTCTTTTCGATTGGGTTATATCCCCTTAGCCTATTGTAATGTATTCCTTGTGGTCTTGATCAGATTTGACGCGCGAGGAGGTCAATTCGAGAGGAAAAGGCATAGAGAGCTAGACTTTGGGCCGGCTTGAGGTGAGTAATGGGTGTAAATGATGTACTGAGGGTTTGAGACCCCGAAATTTCACATCGTACCGCTATATTGAGGTGAGGCACGCACTCTATGACGAGTGCGGGGCTGTTGGTTATTGGGGATTGTGACCTGGTCCGTCCCGGTGATGTTTTACTGTGTTTTTCTACTAGAACTTGTTGGAAATCATCGTTATTTAGATTTGACTGTTGTATTTGGGCTTCGTGCCGGTTATTTGGATCCTTCAGGGATTGATTTCACTGATTTGCATACTTTGCACATTGTTTAACCTCATTTCCAAGGTTTTAAGTACTATTTTTGCAAACTCAGCCCCTCTTTCTAAACTTGAAAATTCAAATGATATTTTAAATGATGTTTTGGGCTATGGATTACTGATTTAAAAGTGCCCGAGGGGCTTATTGTGATTTCTGGATTTATGGATGGCTCGGGCTGCACGCCGCAGCAGTACTATGTGATATTGAGGCCGAGGGCCTGGTTGGTGCCACGAGATGACTTATTTGCGCTTGGGCTATAGGAGCCCCTCCGGAGTCTGTACACACCCCCAGTGAGCGCCGTCGACGTTAAATATATGGTTGGCTCGGACTGCACGCCGCAGTGGGTACCTGAGTGTACCGGTATTTGCATTGTATTGCATTATGGCATTATTCCTTACCTGTTACCTGTCATGGTTCTTTCTGTACTATTACTTTATTGACTTGTCGGTTTTACTGTTAAGGTTTGGTACTGCCTGTTATTGTTGCCTTTGGTTTTTCAGTGATTTCTTATCTTCAGTTGTTATTTATGCTTATTACTCACTGAGTCGGAGTACTCACTTTACTCCCTTCACCTTGTGTGCAGATCTAGGGGCATCACAAGCTGAGTGAGGATTATTTAGCAGCACCGCAGCATCGGGGAGCATTGAGGTAGCTGTATGGCATTCGCAGCCTTCGTCTCTCCCTCCTATCTTTATTCTCTTTTATTCCGCATTTCATCCTAGACAGACTGTATTAGGTGGAAACTCTGTATTAGAGGCTCATGTTCATGACACCGGGTCCTAGTTTGGGATTTATGTTTTCAGTATTTTGTTAAACTTCCGCGTATTGTTCTGTATTCCAAGAGTTTTGATAAAAATGGCTTAGTATTAACCTCTGTGCTTTGAAATTATGAATCATTCAATGTGGGAAATATAGTTGAAAGGTCGGGCTTGCCTAGCAATATGTTGGGCGCCATCACGACCGGGGTTTGGGTCATGACAAGTTGGTATCAGAGCCTAGGTTACTTGGTATCGCGAATCATGAGCCGGTTTAGTAGAGTCTCGCGGATCGGTACAGAGACGTCTGTATTTATCCTCGAGTGGCTGCAGAACCTTTAGGAAAACTCCATATTCTTGAAATTCTTGTCGTGCAACTTTGTTGATCCGAGAACTGAACTTCTGTATTCTATTCTCTCGCAGATGGCGAGAACCCGTGCTACCGAATGTGGCGGACGACCACCAGTACCACCCACTAGAGGCCGTGGACGCGGTCGTGGTCGTGGTCGAGGCAGACCAGCGAGGGCAGCACCTGTAGATCCACCAGCTGCCCCGGTTCAGGACCACCCTTCAGCTGTAGATGCTCCAGCAGCACCTGTGCAGGCACCAGCAGTGCCTATTGTGATTCTTGGCCTCCAGGAGGCTTTGGCTCAGATATTATCTGTTTGCACTGGCCTGGCTCAGGCAGTCTCAGCCACTACTGCAGCAGCTACCTCATAGACCGGAGGAGGTCATCAGACCCCCGCTGCTCGCACACCGGAGTAGGTTGTTCAGGGATTGCAGACACCGGGAGCAGCCCCAGTTCAGCCAGTTGCACCAGTTGCACCAACTGCACCAGCTCCAGGCTATGTGGTTCCAGCTATGCCAGACGATGAGCAGCGTCGTCTCGAGAGATTCGGTAGGCTTCAGCCTCCGGTGTTCAGTGGTGCTGAGGGCGAGGATGCCCAGGGTTTTCTTGACAAGTGTCAGCGTATGCTTCGTACCGCAAGGATTTTAGAGTCGAGTGGAGTGTCTTTTACTACTTTCCAGTTCNTATTGTTGTTGTTGAGTTGTTTTATTTTTAAAGTCACTTTTTTATATCGCCGATCAACATCTATCTTGACTACTAATTATCTGACTTTCTTTAACCATAAAATGATTTAGTCTGTGATTTTCTCTGGTAAATACAAAGGAGCGCTTCTTTATGTACACCCGTTGCAGCTTTCGTAATACCAGTGTTTTAGTCGTGTTTTATATGTCCAAGCTTTGCTGCAAACGGTGGTGTTAACTTCCTGTGTTGTAATCATTTCCGTTTCGCAACTGTCCCAGAGAGAAACCAATGGATTTTCCCATTTTTAATGTGTCTTTGGCATGAACAGTATGAGTCTCGAACTCTCAGATACTAGATTAACTTCTGGAGTTTATAGTTCTTTTTCTCTACCTAGTAGTACGTTGTAAGATAGTTTATAGCAGTGGATGTTGATTTTCTCACCTTTCTGTTTCCTTCACAGGTTTCAATAAAAACCCTCAGACAGAAGCTCTATTACAGTTTCTAGAACTCGACTATCTTCTTAATAAAATGCCAGAATCAAAGGGAGCCTGCTGCAGGTACAGCCTCATTTGTTTCAGGATGTAAATGTTCTTCCTCTATTTGACCGGAAAAATTATTAGTCTTGTGATTTATGATCCATTATCTGTATTCAACTGATAATGGTTGAAGTTTTACCACGCTTTGTTTATTATGACATGACATGGGAAGAGAAGAAACCACAAGTTATAACACTTGAATTAGTGGTCATTTACATCCCCCACCCCCCGGGGGGAAACGATTCAGTGACATATAATATAGAGCTTTTACACTTTTCCTCCTGAAAACTGTAGATTTTTCCTTATATGACTCACATTTTCTTGAGATGATTGGTCAGGATAAAAAAGTGCGTTTGAGCCGCTTCTGCTTTTGGGGAGAAGCTACAAATTTTAGCTTCTTCCAAGAAGCAGAAGCAGAAAATTAATTTGTTATAATAAATTTATATTTTTAAATTATCCCTTATTATATAAGTTTTTTTACCATACCTTTCTTCTCTTTTTTATTCTCTTTCTCTTATTCCTCTTAGGAATATTCTCTCTATTATAAATATCTCTTCTTTTATNCGAGAAAAAGGTTAGGTGGTGATTAAGTCTTCGAGAAAATAACAAGCAAAAATTTAATAAAGTTGAAATGATGGCCTCCACGATCAATGTGGAGCAATAGAATCAGCTTGAACAAGCTTGTCAGCTGCTAGTCGGTATCTGCATGGGCATGCGGCTAAGGAGTGAATTATATGTAAATATAATTCAGTAAGATTCTTGACCTGTCACTTTGAATACCCTGAAACAAGTGTTAAACAATACAAAAACACACAACAAACATGATATAATAAGCACAATAGTTATACAACAATACAGTATATATGTTTTAATAGAGTTAATAAGAATTACCCAATAATAGTACACACATCTCAATACAGTATACTAAGGATTTGTCATAAACGATAGTGAAGGAAATTAACCAACATTGAGTCCACGATGGCACCATAATGTCTCAGATATGTGATGGAACACAATACCCCACTAAAGCATACACAATGCTCCAATTGTATCAATAAGCATACACAATGCTTAGTGATGTATAAAAGGATACACAATGCCCCAACATCATGGCTCATAACCATATCATACCATCAAATAACTTATCAAATAATTTTAGCTTTTTTTTTCTTTCACAAAACAATATATCTGCCTGCCAAGCACATGCTCGATCCAACTCATGGACTAGGCATACAAAATATATCTTTAAAATGGATTTTGAAAAGCAAGCATCAAAGTTAAAGTGTCACTTACATTGAAACGATCAACTTTCACCTCCCTTGAAATGCTAAAGTCCACCAAATAGCCTCAATCTATCCAAAATATTGAATAATATGTCCTAATTTGTCTAGGTGAATAATTTTTATAAATTTTGAACAAGTCAAACTCAAAGTCAACAATATGTACACAATTTAAGGTTAAACGCAGCACTCTTAGCAGTGCAAAAATACCGCAATAGCGACTTTAATTGTAGTTCCAATAATTCCGAAACTTGCAAACTTAATTGCTGATTTCTTCGTTTATAAAATCAAGATCCAGCCAGAGACATAAAATTATCCGAAAAATTCTATTACTAGTACTATTTTTATAGTACAGGAACTATATTTTAAATATCTATTCTTTTTTATTGCATCTTGTATTCTAGATTATCGCTCAACTTAAATTGGTTTTCATCCCCCCTTAGCACCACGAAAATCCAGATGCAGCATATATTTAATGCATTAAAATCCACTTTTTACATTCATTATTTTGGAGGTTAAAAGTATTTTTTTTGCTCAAAAAAGTACTTTTTGAAAAATTTGAGATGTTTGGTCAGGATAAAAAATTGCGTTTGAGCCGCTTTTGCTTTTGGAGAGAAGCTACAAATTTTAGCTTCTTCCAAGAAGCAGAAGCAGAAAATTAATTTGTTATAATAAATTTATATTTTTTAAATTATCCCTTATTATATAAGTTTTTTTACCATACCTTTCTTCTCTTTTTTATTCTCTTTCTCTTATTCCTCTTAGGAATATTCTCTCTATTATAAATATCTCTTCTTTTATATAGTGATTTATAAGAGTAGATTTTTAATATATATTGAATGATGTGTTTTGATATATTTAAATCATCCTATAAATAATTAGTAGTACCAGGTACACAATATTATTGCTTTGGAATAATTATATATATTAGTTAAAGGCAGAATAGCCCAATAAACACTTCTACTTGTCCCGCTTTGTCATCCCGGTCCCGATACTCAATGAAATTTCATCCAGAACACTTGTATTTTTCAAAACACATTATTTTAAACCCCTCAGACCGTTGACCAAGCATATGTGGCAACTTCATGATTGAGTTGGACAAAATACGTGAATTTCATGCGTATAACGAGAGTAAGTATTAAAAAGTTAAACTAAAAGTGATTAAAATAAGAAAAAAAAAATAAAAAGAATAATTAAAAGTAAAAGAAAAAAAAGAATAATATAAGAAAAAATAAAAAACTTTGTTCTTTCTTCTTTCCCCCCTCCCCCCACCCCACTTCTTTTTCTCTTTCTTCCCTTCCCCTTTCCTATTCTTTCCCAGCCCTCCTCCATTTTTCTTTGCTCTTTCTTATCCTTTCCTGTTATTTCCCCCTTTCATTTTTCTTTTCTCTTTCTTATCCTTTCCTGTTATTTCCCCCTTTCATTTTTCTTTTCTCTTTCTCCGTTATTCCGGACTTCCTATTTTCACAAACCTTCAACCAATATTTGAGAAATAAATAGTAAATCTTTTTTGAAGAGCAACCACCATTAATATTTTTGAGATGAAGTAGATCTATGTCTATTGAATATTTTTGAGGTGTACAATGTAGAATGTGGGCATATGGATTCCTTTTTATCGGCTACATCACCCCTCTTGAATGTCTATTACGAAGTCACCTGCATTTTTTCGACCACTATTTCTGAAAAAATTTGGACTGAAATCTGTCCAATGATGAGGAGTTTCAGCGGTAAAATTTTCTGAAAGGGAGATGGACAATGGAAAGTTGGAACATGGTGGATTTTAGTTGTCCATGGTGGCGCTGCCACCGGTAAAGGCGGTAAATCTTGGTGTTATCTGCTCTAAAAAATAGAGATAGGTGGTCAAGGGTGGGGGAGGAGTGATAAAAGGAAAAAATTAAAATTTTGAAATTAAATTAAAAAAATAATGATGTATCATTTAAAATCTGATGTGGACTATGATGTGTCATCCACATCGTGTGTTTGAAGAACACGCGAGGTCGGAGGGGTTTAAAATAATGTATTTTGAAAACTACAAGTGTCTGGATGAAACTTCGTAGAGTATCGGGACCGGGGTGACAAAGCGGGACAAGTAGAAGTGTTTATTAGGCTATTCTACCTTAGTTAAAATCTTTAATTTATATTGTTACTTATGTTTTATATTTTAGTTGAATTCCTTTATAATAAATATTTAAATTCATATCTTCTAAATAATAATAATTACAAACTGAATGTTTCCTGTCTTTTTTTAGTAATGTGATACTCAAAAGTACTTTTTGGAAAGATTGGTCAAACACAGTTTGCTTACAAAAAGTACTACTCAAATGAATTGGCCAAACACAAACTGCTACTTTGCAAAGTACTTTTTCAAAAAATACTTTTAAATAAAAGTACTTTTCAAAATAAGTAATTTTTGACAGCTTGGCCAAACGGGCTCTTAATCCAACATGCAATCACCATCAGCGTATAGTCCCTCTTTATTATTTAATTGTGATGATCTGATAGGTCATCTTATGTTTTAGAACCAAATTCTGTGTCTCGAAGCCTTAAGAACCTCATTTTAGCCTTTCTCGATTCTGTGTTTCAAAGCCTTAAGAACCTCATTTTAATCTCATTTGATGTGTTGCATAATTTTTCCATCAAAGAATATTGTGGGCCTGGCCACTTCTAGAAATTGTAAGAAAATTATATCTCTAAGGTCATGTAGCATATTTTTTATTTATTTTTGCTAATAGCTACAAATTTAAATTAATAAGTATGTAAATAATTTTGGATTTTATTACATTCTCTCTCTTTAAACAAGCGTTCATCCTCGAACAAGTAGAAAATGTACATGACATCTCAAACAATTACGAGTACTTATTTTGCATGTATGCCTTGACTCCCATGTAGCTTCCTTTGTCGGATGGTTGCGCCATATTACGTTAACTGAAGCAACCTTGTTCGACCTCAATTGTTGCATTTGCTTATCAAGAATAGCTACCAGCCCTTCTTCATAAATTGAGTTTTTATCAAGCTCCACAACTTCGAGATGAATCTTATGGCTATCGTTATGAATATATCGTTTAAGCATAGACACATGGAACACATGATGAACAACGTACAACCTCGAAGGTAAAGTAAGTCCATACGCCACTGACCCCATCAATCTAAAATCTCATACTGACCAATATACCTCGGACTTATCTTGCCTTTCCGTCCGAATCTCATGACTCCTTTTGGTAAAGAACACATTCAAAAAGACTTTTTTTGCCCTTCATGAACTACAAATCACAAACTTTCTTCTCTATATAGGATTTTTGTCTACTTTGTGCTGTCCGAAGCTGTTCTCGTATTAATGCTACTTTCTCCAAAGCTTGCTGAACCAAATCCGGACCCAATAGTTGTGCTTCACTAGGTTCAAACTATCCAATTGGTGAACGACACTTGCGACCATATAGAGTTTCAAACTGTGCCATATGTATACTTGATTGGTTGTTATTATTATAAGCAAACTCTGTGAACGACAACTGATCGTCCCAATGACCACCAAAATCAATTGCACAAGCTCTAAGCATGTCCGCCAAGATCTGGATAACCCGTTCTAACTGTCTGTTCATTTGTAGATGAAAATTTGTGCCTAACTCAATCTGTGAGTTCAATGACTTCTGAAAAGATCCCCAAAATTCAGCAGTGTACTGTACACCGTGATATGATGTTATAGAAATAGGCACACCATAAAGCCGAACTATCTCATGAAGGTAAATATTTGCTAACTATTCTGTGGTACGAGTAATCCGAACCAATATGAAATATATAGACTTCGTGAGACTATCCACAATCACCCAAAGTGAATCATGTTTTTTTAAAAGTACGTGGCAATCCAACTAAAAAATTGATGGCAATTCTCTTCTACTTCACTCAGGAGTTTTGCATTACCCCACCAGGTTTTTAATGCTAATATTTTACTTGTTGACAATTTAATTAACTAGTCATATGTTTCAGAATATCTTCTTTTATGCCTTTCTACTTGTACAGTTCACGCAAGTCTTGATACATTATCGTAGCACCTGGGCTGATGGAGTATCGGGAGCTATGAGCCTCTTCAAGAATCAACTATTACATATCATCTACAATAGAATATATAGTCTACCGTGTCGACATAATACACCTTTGCCATCAATAATTAATGACATAACACCACCACTCAATTTCGAAGTTTAGCAAGACAGGGATCCTCATATTGATGAGCCATGACCTGTCCAACAAAGGTTGTTGCCACCATACCCGCAAGTAACCTGCATGTCATTATATGTCATTATATGTCATTATAGGTCGCTCTTCAGTTGTGAACTGGAAAAAACTACCAACAAATTTTTTACTCAAAGCGTCTGCCATCATACTCGCCTTCCCGGGGTGATACAAAATAGTAAGATCATAATCTTTATGTAATTTAAACCACCGTTGATGTATCAGGTTTAAATGTTTTTACTTGAATATGTATTGTAGACTTTTATGATCAGTGTACGTTGCACGCGATCACCAAAAAGATAGTGATGCAAAAGATTCAGTGCAAATACGACCACAACCAATTCCAAGTTATGAGTCGGATAATTCTTTTCATGATTCTTTAGTTTTCGAGAAGCATAAGCTACCACTTGCCATTCTGCATCAACACACAACCCAAACTGACTCAAGGTGCATCATAATAAATAGTAAAGCCGCTTGTACCTGTAGGTAATTTCAAAATTGGAGCCATAGTCAATGTAGTCTTTAATTTCTGGAAGTTTTCTTCACACACATGTGACCACCAGAATGACCAACACCTTTTTGAGTCAATCGTGTCAACATGGAGTTATCTGTGAGAAACCCTCCACAAACCTTCTGTAATATGTGGCTAGTCCCAAAAAGCTACGAATTTTTGTAGGAGTACTGGGACTAGGCCAATCTCGAACTGCCTCTATCTTCTTTGGATCAACTTGAATCCCATCTCGTAACACCACACGCCCCAAAAAGAAAACCATGCCCAACCAAAACTCACATTTTGAGAACTGACATAAAGTTTTCACTCTCTAAGTGTTTGTAGCACAACTTGGGGGTGTTGTTCGTGTTCTGCCTCACTTCAAGAATATACCAAATATCATCAATGAATACAATTACAAAATGATATAAGAATGGATTGAATACCATGTTCATGAGGTCCAAAAATGATGCGGGTGCATTAGTTAGCCCGAATGACATCACCAAATATTGGAAGTGTCCATATCTAGTTCGAAAAACCGTCTTGGAGATATCCTTGGTCTTGATTCTCAACTGATGGAAATCCGATCTCAGGTCATTTTTTGGAAAAATGGGTAGCACCTTGTAGCTGATCGAATAAATCTCAATAAGAGGTAACAAATACTTATTCTTAATCATAACCTTATTGAGCTGTCTGTAATCAATGCACATTCTCATCGTGCTATCGTTCTTTTTCACAAATAATACATATGTACCTTAAGGCGAAACACTAGGCCTGATAGACCCCTTATCAAGTAGCTCTTGAAGTTGAACATTCAAGTCCCTCAACTCAACTGAGCCATACAGTATGGAAGGATAAAGATAGGTTGAGTTCCTAGAACTAAATCAATATTGAGCTCAATCTCTCTCTGGTCGGAGGTAGCCCAGGTAAATCTTCTAGAAACACATCAGCAGATTCTCGAACCAGTGGAACATTGTCAATAGTGACATTAAGCGCTTGGGTATCGTGAAAGGTGTCAATAACACCCAAACACCCGTTATTAATCATTCAGCATGCTTTTACATAAGATATTATCTTCCCTTTAGTCAAAGGAATTATGCCTTTCCATACTAAACAGGGTTCTCCAGGAAAATCAAAACATATAAGCGTAGCATGGCAATCAACATGAAGCATAACATGATGCCAACATCCATAAACCATAATCACATCGAAGTCGAATATGAGCAACACTAGTAGATTATCTATGGTGTTCTTGCCCTGAACAGATATCACACAGTCTCTATAAACTCTATCCACAGATATAGTCTCCCCTACTAGAGTCACCTATCACAACCCAAAATCTCAAGCAATCAGGGTCGTGATAGTGTCTAATACCGTTTGCTAGGCAAGCCAACACACAACAGAAAAATATGAAAGAACTGTAGTAAATGACAAACAGAAGGAAAATAACATAGCGTAAAAATAATTCGGAGATAAACGTAATAAGTCTAAAAGCAACATCTAGTGCAAATAATTCCAAGATGTGGAGTCACAAGTACGTGATCTTCTAGAGTTACTACATAAAATATTTTGAAGGACATACAATACTGTTCGAAAAATGGAAACAGTACAATGGAATTAAAAAGATGCCTCAAGGCCTACGAACAAAATGAAACTCTACCTCGAATCACCTGCCCGGTATCTTCTAAGCACCTATCGGGACTCCACTGGTACCGATATCCGAATCTGCAGGAAATGTAAAAGTATAGTATGAGTACAAATGATCCAGTATACTCAGTAAGTGTCGAGCCTAATCCCTACGAGGTAGTGACAATTCTAAGACAAGATACCTACAATGAACTTTTCCAGTTATATAACAAGAAGTAACGGAATAACAAATAGNATAGAGATCAAATATAACAACGGGATAACAACAAGGGAAAATGGATAACAAGTACACCAGTAAAGGGAGCATAAAACGGAAACATAACATAAAGTATCACCAAGTAATCTTCTTTCAAAAACGAGTAATCTTCTTTCAAAAACGGAATAACGAAACCACAATGCAAAGTCCACATTCGAAATATCAAAGTAAAGAGCAATGAAATCAACAAAATTAGACTGCATCATCGTTCGTGCTTTTATTCTCACTCTCACATTATAATATAAAAATAATTGCACGGCATCACCCTTCGTGCTTTTAGTCCCATCCTCATATTACAAAATAATAACAAGCACGGAAACACCCTTCGTGCATATCCTCACGTTCAATCATGCAATAATATCAATATGCAAATAAGAAATGGAAACACCCTTCGTGCACAATCACTCTTCCTCACAAGCACGACAACACCGTTCGCGCATTTAACTCTTCATCACAAGCACGACAACACCCTTCTTGCATTTCACTCTTCCTCACCAAGCAATCACATAAAACACATTACCAAGCAAGGTGGGAAGCAAATTCAACATCAACAACAGTATTTGAACACAACTCGTCATATGAGAATCTTTCAACAATTAGTACCAACAACCAATCAACAATTCAATGATCTAAATACCCAATATTACAATAATCTCAACATAAGAAATATGAATACGAGTAATAAAAGAATTAAACTGTGACGACCCAACCCGTTGTCTCATGTATTACAGCCCCGTTTCCCCCATTTATTGCTCTTTCATGTTTTATTATCATCAACGGGTGAGTTAGAGTTAAACTGAATTGATTTGGATAGGAAATGAGACACTTAGTCTCTTTAAAGAAGGTTTGGTTTGGAAAAATCAACCGAACGTTGACTTATTAGTTAGAAAGCTCGGATATGAATTCCGGTGATTTGGTTAGCTTCGGGAGGTGAATTGTGACTTAGGAGTGCGATCGGAAGTGATATTGGAGGTCCGGTGTAGAATTAGGCTTGAATTGGCGAAGGTTGAATTCTGACGAATTCCGGTTGGCATGTGAGATTTTGATCCAAGGGTCAGAATGGAATTCCGAGAGTTGCAGTAGCTTCGTTAGGTGATTTTGGATATGTCTGCAAATTTTCAGGTCATTCGGACGTCGTTTGGTTGGGTTTTTGATCGAAAGCGCATTTCGGAAGTTTTTGAAGAACTTAGGCTTGAATTCGATGTGATTTGATGGTTTTAGCGTTGTTTAATGTGTTTTAAAGATTGGAACAAGTTTGAATAAGGTATTAGGATGTGTTGGTGTTTTTGGTTCAGGTCCCGGGGGCCTCGGGGTGAATTCGAGTGATTAAACGAGAGTTTTGAGGTGTATTGCAGTTCAGATTTTTGCTGTCATCTGGTGTTTCCGCTTCTGCGGAAATGGACCGCAGAAGCGGTACCGCAGAAGCGGGTATGTGGTTGCAGAAGCGATCGTTGGCCGGCTAGGGAAATTCCGCAAAAGCAGAAGGTGGCTCGCACCAGCGGGTCCGCATAAGCGGACACTGTACCGCAGAAGCGGACTTGAGGGAACCGCAGAAGCGGTGGTTGAATCGCATAAGCGAATAGGCGGTTTTTAAGTGAAAACCGCTTAAGCGGATTTTTGGCCGCAGAAGCAGTCCCGCATAAGCGGTAGCGGAACCGCAGAAGCGAAGATCGCTGGTAACAGAAGGGTTTTAAATGTTAAATTTCATCCGCGAGCAAGGGGTAGTTTCCACCATTTTTAAGCGACTTGGAGAGCTTTGGGCGAGGATTTTTGAGGGTTTTGACTGACAATCAATTGGAGGTAAGTCTCTTGGCCTAATTACTCGAGTTTATGGTATATTTATCATAGAAATCTGTAGAATTTCACCAAAAACGGGTCAAGCTAGGGCTTGGAAAGCTGTGATGTAAAAATGGAATTTGGAGGGTCAAACGAGCTCCGATTTTGGTAAATTTTATATGTACGGACTCGTGGCAAGACGAGGAATCCGGTGATGTAAATTTCGTAATTTTTCGAGAAGTGGGCCCGGGGCTCGAGTTTTGCCAACTTCGTGAATTTTAGTGTTTTTCTAGTCTTTTCGATTGGGTTATGTTTCTTTAGCCTATTGTAACGTATTCGTTGTGGTTTTAATCAGATTCGGCGTGCGAAGAGGTTGATTCGAAAGGCAAAGGCATAGCGAGCTAGACTTGTGGCCGGTTTGAGGTGAGTAATAGATGTAGATGATGACCTCAGGGTTTGAAACCCCGGTATATCACATTGTGACGCTATATTGAGGCGAGATACGTACTCTATGACGAGTGCGGGGTCGATTGTGACTGGGGATTGTGACCTAGTCCGTTCCGAATTATGTTCGTACTGCGTTCTTGACTAGAAATTGTTTGGTAATCATCCTACTTGGATTTTATGAATTGTTTGGGGCTTTGTGCCTATCATGTGCATCCTTCAGGGATCCTTATCACTGTTTCCATGATGCTTAGCATATTTCATGATATCCGTCCTGAGTTAGACACTGCCTCAAAATGATTAGTACATAAATAAAGGTTAAACACTTAGCTCTATAATTCCTAATTATTTAAACTAAAATGAATAATTTGACTNACAATGAACTTTTCCAGTTATATAACAAGAAGTAACGGAATAACAAATAGAGTATCAAATATAACAACGGGATAACAACAAGGGAAATGGATAATAAGTACACCAGTAAAGGGAGCATAAAACGGAAACATAACATAAAGTATCACCAAGTAATCTTCTTTCAAAAACGAGTAATCTTCTTTCGAAAACTGAATAACGAAACCACAATGCCAAGTCCACATTCGAAATATCAAAGTAAAGAGCAATGAAATCAACAAAATTACACTGCATCATCGTTCGTGCTTTTATTCTCATTCTCACATTATAATATAAAAACAATTGCGCGGCATCACCCTTCGTGCTTTTAGTCCCATCCTCATATTACAAAATAATAACAAGCACGGAAACACCATTCGTGCATATCCTCACGTTCAATCATGCAATAATATCAATATGCAAATAAGGCATGGAAACACCCTTCGTGCACAATCACTCTTCCTCACAAGCACGACAACACCGTTCGCGCATTTAACTCTTCGTCACAAGCACGACAACACCCTTCTTGCATTTCACTCTTCCTCACCAACAATCATATAAAACACATTACCAAGCAAGGTGGGAAGCAAATTCAACATCAACAACAGTATTTGAACACAACTCGTCATATGAGAATCTTTCAACAATTAGTACCAACAACCAATCAACAATTCAACGATCTAAATACCCAATATTACAATAATCTCAACATAAGAAATATGAATACGAGTAATTAAAGAATTAAACAATCTGTATAAAGCATGGAAGACATAATATACAAAATAACATGGCACAAGTAAGGCTAATCCTACCGGCATGCTTATCCCATGGCCAACACATATACACTCGTCTCCTTGCATATACATTTCCCCCAACACATAGATCACGTAACAATTAGACTCAATTCTACCTTATTTCCCTCAAATCAAGGTTAACCAAGAGACTTACCTCTTTTCGGGACACAATCAACAATCCAACACGACTTTTCCTTTAGAACAAGCCTCCAAACCAATCAAATCTAGTCAAATATTATTCAAATAAGTCAAAACAAGCTTTAGAAACTACCATCGAATGAAAAAAGGTTAAATCTTTAACATAATTGAAAAAGTCAACAAAAGTCAACCTATGCCCACGTGGTCAAAATTCGAAATTAAGATCAAATCCCGACTACCCATTCACTCTCGAGCCCGGATATGTGATTCGTATCGAAATTCGACCTTAATTTGAGGTCTAAATCTCAATTTTACAAAATTCTTAAATTCTACCCAAAATCCCCAATTTCTACTTTGAAATTCTTAGATTTGATGATGAAATTTATGAAAAAGTAATGAAAATTAAACAAAAACAAGTTAAGATTACTAACCTATTAAGTTGGGAAGAAATTGCTCTCCTAAAATTGTCTCTATGGAGTCTAGGGTTCAAACATGGCATAAATGAGCTAAGTGCCAAAATCTCACATTTTACCCAGTTGCAGATATCACAATTGCGATGTTCACAAAAGCGGACCACTGTTCACTAAAGAGAATAATGTCTGAGCCAATTAGTTATCGCAAATGCGACCAAACCTTTGGATTTGCTAAGGTCTCCTTCCTCGCTAATACAGTCTAAGATTCACATTTGCGATACTGCGCAGCTACAAGCCTGTGTCCCAAATGTGACTTATATGCCGCAAATGGGACTAATATGACGCAAATGCGATCGCCTCCATGTTCGCAAATCTGCAGACTCTTTGCAAAAGCGAAGATACCAGCTCCCAGTCCCCCTTTACGATTGCAAGCCTGACTTCGCAAAAGCAAAGCTCGCATTTGCGAACGAGTCATCACAAATGCGAGACCTGTAGACCATGCACACCATCAATCCTGTTAAGCCAAAAATCAGTCCGCAATGTATCTGAAACTCACCCGAGTCCCTTGGGCTCCAATCCGGACGTCCACACAAGTGTAATAACATCATACAAACTCGCCCACAAGCTCAAATCATCAAAATAACACCAAATATCAAGAATTGAGCATCAAAACTCAAGATTTTCAAAGTTTAAATCCTATTTTCCAATATTTCACATAATGCGCCGAAACGATATTGGGTCACCCCAGACCCTAATCAAACATTCGTATAAAGTCCAAACTCATCATAGAAATCGATCAGAATAGTCTAAACATCTATCTGAGGTCGTTTACCAAGAACGTCGATCATGGTCAACTCTAGCCAAATTTAAAGTCCAAAAATCACATTTATTTAAATATTTCATATATGAACTTTCTGAAAATCGACACGGACAACACACACAAGTCATAAATCATCAAATTGAGCTATTTAATATCACGAAATACAGATAATGGAGATAGTACCCAAAATGACCTATCGGTCGTTGAATTCTCAATCTCTAAAAGAAACGTTCGTCCTTGATTGGACTTAGAAATATACCTGAACTGACAAAAAGGTACGAGTATCTACTCCTCATATCAGACACGGAATCCCAAGTAGCCTTCTCAATCGACTGAGTTCTCCAACGTACTTTCATAGAAGGAATACTCTTAGATCTCAAATTCTATCTAGAATAGCCACTGGCTCTTCCTCATAGGTCAAATTCTCATCAAGCTGCACTGTGCTGATGTCTAAAACATGTGACATGTCCTCGTCGTAATCCCAAAGCATGGAGACGTGAAATACCGGATGTACCCCTGTTAGGCTAGGAGGCAAGGAAAGTCTATTAACAACCTCCCCAACTCTTTTCAAGATCTCAAATGGGCCAATAAACCTCACACTCAACTTGCCCTTGTTCCCAAATAGCATCACACCCTTCATAGGCGACACTCGAAGAAGAACTTTTACACGAAATTTTCACCTTTCGTGTAAGTCACATCTCGAACATTTTGGTCTGCATAACTCTTTTGCCTGGACTGAGCTATATGAAGCCGCTCCTGAATCACTTTCACTTTCTCCAAAGCATCACGAACCAAATCTGTGCCCGAAAATCTAGCATCACCAGGCTCAAACCAACCAACAGGAGAATGACATCACCTACCATATAAGGCGTCATATGTAGCCATCTGGATGCTCGACTGATAGCTATTATTGTAGGCGAACTCCGGTAGAGGTAAAAACTGGTCCCACTAACCCCCTAAATTCATAGTGCATGCCCGCAACATATCAACAAAAATATGGATGCTCCGCTCGGACTATCCATCGTTTGAGGATAAAACACGAAACTCAGCTTGTCTCGCTTGCCCAACTCATGTTGCACGACTCTCCAAAAATGTGACGTGAATTATGTGCCCCGGTCTGAAATAATAAAAGTGGCCACACCGTTCAAGTAGATAATGGATGTAAATCTGAGCCAACCCTCTCTGAAGAATAGGATGTCGTCACCGAAATGAAGTGTGCGGACTTAGTCAACCGCTCCCCAATAAACCAAATGACATCATACTTTCTCAAGGTCCATGGTAAGCTACCACAAAGTCCATAGTGATGCGCTCCCACTTTCATCACCAACTTCTGAGTAAAACCACCCGGTTTATGATGTTCCTACTTAACCTATTTCTAATTCCGATAGACATGTCCAACAATGTCTTTCTTTATCTTCCACCACCAATAGTGTGCTTCAACTCACGATACATCTTCGTGATACCTGGGTGAATGGAATACTGACAACTGTGAGCCTCTTCAAGGATAAACTCTCTCAACTAATCAACATTTAGAACACAAATCCGGCCTAAAGTCGCATAACACTATCATCCCCAACCACAACCTTCTTAGAACCACCTCGCTACACCGTGTATTTCAATACCATCAAGTGAGGATCTCCAAACTGGCGAGCCTTGATACACTCCAATAATGATGATTATGCCAAAACACAAGCAAGAACCCTATTAGGCTCTGAAACATCCAACCTCACGAACTTGTCAACTAAAGCCTAAACATCCATGGATAATGGTCTCTCCACTATCGATAAAAATGCCAAACTGCTCATGCTTTCCGCCTTCCTACTCAAGGAAACGACCACCACATTGGCCTTCTCCGGATGATATAATATGGTGATATCAGTCTTTGAATAACTCTAACCATCTCCACTGCCTCAAATTAAGTTCCTTCTGCTTGAACATATGTTGGAGACTGCGATGGTCAGTGTAGACCTTGCATGGAATGCCGTATAAATAATGCCTCCAAATCTTGAGCGCGTGAGTAATGAATGCTAAATCCAAATCATGCAAATGGTAATTCTTCTCATGGACCTTTAAGTCTTTAACTGACGCGATATGTAGGCAATCACCCTATAATACTGCATCAATACCGCGCCAAGTCCAATTTGCGATGCATCACAATACATAGTGTAAGACCTCGAACTTGTGGGCAACACTAATACTAGGGCCGTCGTAAAGAAATTTTTGAGCTTTTGAAATCTCTCCTCACACTCGTCGGACCATCTGAATAAAGCATCCTTTTGAGTCAAGTTGGTTAATGGGATTGAGATAGATGAAAACCCCTTCGTCGATAGTAACCCGCCAAACCCAAGAAGCTCGAATCTCTGTGGCTGTAGTAGGTCTAGGCCAATTCTTAACTGCCTCAATCTTCTTAAGATCCATCTTGATACCTTTGAAAGACACAACATGACCCAAAAAGGAAATCGAGTCTAAACAGAACTCACATTTCGAAAACTTAGCAAATAACTAATGATCCTTCAAATTCAGAAGCACAATCTGTAGGTGCTGCTCATGCTCCTCTCTATTGCGAGAATAAACCAAAATATCATCAATGAAGACAATCACGAGGGAATCCAAATAAGGCTTGAACACTAGGTTCATCAAATCCATGAAGATTGCTAGAGAATTAGTTAAGCTAAATGACTTCATTAAGAACTCATAATGACCATATCGAGTCCTAAAAGCTGTCTTAGGGATATCCGATACCCTACTCTTCACCTGATGGTAGCCAGATCTCAAGTCAGTCTTGGAAAACACTTTGGCACCCTGAAGGTGGTCAAATAAATCATCAATCCTAGGAAACAGATGTTTGTTCTTGATAGTAACTTTGTTCAACTGCTGATAGTCAATACACATATTCATCGATCCATCCATTTTCTTCGCAAACAACATTGGCACACCCTAAGGTGACTCCGAGCTCACGAGAAGCTGTCTTCAAGCATAAACAAGCTCGATGACTCGGAGACTGCTATCAATCGCCATACAACTAGAAAAATCCAAAACTGTAAGACCCTAACAGGTAGCCTCGGCATAACCATATATAATCTAAAAACTGTAAGACCACAACATGCATAACAAACTGTAAGACCTCAACAGGCATGACAAACTGTAAGACCTCAACAGGCATGAAAATATAAGTCGCATTTGTAAGAATCCCTAAAGGGCATACCCTCGACGTAGACACCTAAAGTACCTAAAAACTGTTACCTAAAGCAAATGCAAATCGGAATTGTTTTTTTAATTAAATGAATCTATTGAAAACTAAACCAACACCAATTTGTTATCTAATTCAAACGCTGTTAAGTATTTAGTATTTAGATTTAGTCAACTGCTTTCTTTTGTTGTTTCAGATTTTAGTGAATTGGGATTACATGATGGTTGTTTTGTTTTTAACTACAGGAGATTCGTGGTTGTTTTGTTTTTTTACTACAGGAAATTCATGATTTTGTTTTGTTTCTTGTATATGATATGTTCTCTCCTAACGTGGGTCTTGGAAACAAAACAACCATGAATCTCCTGTAGTTAAAAAGCCCTGATTTTATGCGCTTTTTGCTGCTGTATCCATGAATACATAGCGCGAATACATGTGAATACATACGCGTATAGCTAGACTACCCTGATTTTTAGGCGCTTTTTGTTGCTGCTGTATTTATGAATACAACAGCGCAAATACACTACCGTAACAACTTAATAGTAGATATATGACGTAATTATATATATGGTACGTAAAGAAGTTAATAGCCACTGATCAATAGGACTTTATGAAAATTCCTCTTATATTAAATATTCTGGTATATAAACTGGACCACGGCGCTAATTTTCGCGCGAACAAGTAAACTAGTTTAAATAATAAAATTTCGATTTTTGTGATAACATTTCAGGGCAAAACCCCATTTCCCCCTCCTCCTCTCTTTGTTCGCTTTCACTCCATCTGTGGCTGATGGAGGCAAAAGGCACATGTGCGCCATCAACGACGCGACAGCAGACCCCTCCGCCCATCTCCCTCACCCTTTGAAATAGGTGCGTTTGGAAGCCGCACACTACTAAAGCAGAAATTTTCAGTTTTTGTTTCGACCAAATTTTCTTATTTGAAGAATGTTTAGAAGATGTTTTTGTTGATTTATTGTTGTTCATTTCACATATTTAGGAGCTTCTAAAATGTTTTTTTGTCGTTACTGATATTTTCTCCAAAAACAAATTCAAAGTCGCTTCTCCCTAAACAACCTAAAAACTGTTACCTAAAGCAAATGCAAATCAGAATTATTTTTTTAATTAATGAATCTAATGAAAACTAAACCAACACCAATTTGTTATCTAATTCAAACGCTCTTAAGTATTTAGTATTTAGATTTTAGTCGACTGCTTTCTTTTGCTGTTTCAGATTTTAGTGAATTGGGATTACATGATGGTTGTTTTATTTTTAACTACAGGAGATTCATGGTTGTTTTTATTTTTTTTACTACAGGAAATTCATGATTTTGTTTTGTTTCTTATATATGATATGTTCTCTCCTAACGTGGGTCTTGGAAACAAAACAACAACGAATCTCCTGTAGTTAAAAAGCCCTGATTTTATGCGCTTTTTGCTGCTGTATTCATGAATACATAGCGCGAATACATGTGAATACATACGCGTATAGCTAGACTACCCCGATATTTAGGCGCTTTTTGTTGCTGCTATATTTATGAATACATCAGCGCGAATACACTACCGTAACAACTTAGTAGTAGCTATATGACGTAATTATATATATGGTACGTAAAGAAGTTAATAGCCACTAATCAATAGAACTTTATGAAAATTCCTCTTATATTAAATATTCTGGTATAAAAAACGGACCACGGCGCTAATTTTCGCGCGAACAAGTAAACTAGTTTAAATAATAAAATTTCGATTTTTGTGATAACATTTCAGGGCAAAACCCCATTTCCCCCTTCTCCTCTCTTTGTTCGCTTACACTCCATCTGTGGCTGACGGAGGCAAAAGGCACATGTGCGCCATCAGCGACGCGACAACAGACCCTTCTGCCCATCTCCCTCACCCTTTGAAATAGGTGCGTTTGGAAGCCGCACACTACTAAAGCAGAAATTTTCAGTTTTTGTTTCGACCAAATTTTCTTATTTGAAGAATGTTTAGAAGATGTTTTTGTTGATTTATTGTTGTTCATTTCACATATTTAGGAGCTTCTAAAATGTTTTTTTGTCGTTACTGATATTTTCTCCAAAAACAAATTCAAAGTCGCTTCTCCCTAAACAACCTAAAAACTGTTAGCTAAAGCAAATGCAAATCGGAATTATTTTTTTAATTAAGTGAATCTAATGAAAACTAAACCAACACCAATTTGTTATCTAATTCAAACGCTCTTAAGTATTTAGTATTTAGATTTTAGTCGACTGCTTTCTTTTGCTGTTTCAGATTTTTGTGAATTGGGATTACATGATGGTTGTTTTGTTTTTAACTACAGGAGATTCATGGTTGTTTTTTTTTACTACACGAAATTCATGATTTTATTTTGTTTCTTGTATATGATATGTTCTCTCCTAACGTGGGTCTTGGAAACAAAACAACCATGAATCTCCTGTAGTTAAAAAGCCCTGATTTTATGCGCTTTTTGCTACTGTATTCATGAATACATAGCGCGAATACATGTGAATACATACGCGTATAGCTAGACTACCCCGATATTTAGGCTATTGTATTCATGAATACATAGCGCGAATACATGTGAATACATACGCGTATAGCTAGACTACCCCGATATTTAGGCGCTTTTTGCTGCTGCTATATTTATGAATACATCAGCGCGAATACACTACCGTAACAACTTATAGTAGCTATATGACGTAATTATATATATGGTACGCAAAGAAGTTAATAGCCACTAATCAATAAGACTTTATGAAAATTTCTCTTATATTAAATATTCTCGTATAAAAAATGGATCACGACGCTGATTTTCGCGCGAACAAGTAAACTAGTTTAAATAATAAAATTTAGATTTTTGTGGTAACATTTCAGGGCAAAACCCCATTTCCCCCTCCTCCTCTCTTTGTTCGCTTTCACTCCATCTGTGGCTGACGGAGGCAAAAGGCACATCTGCGCCATCAGCGACGCGACAGCAGACCCCTCCGCCCATCTCCCTCACCTTTTGAAATAGGTGCGTTTGGAAGCTGCACACTACTAAAGCAGAAATTTTCAGTTTTTTTTAGACTCAAATTTTCTTATTTGAAGAATGTTTAGAAGATGTTTTTGTTGATTTATTGTTGTTCATTTCGCATATTTAGGAGCTTCTAAAATGTTCTTTTTGTCGTTACTAATATTTCCTCCAAAAACAAATTCAAAGTCGCTTCTCCCTAAACAACCTAAAAACTGTTACCTAAAGCAAATGCAAATCGGAATTATTTTTTTAATTAAATGAATCTAATGAAAACTAAACCAACACCAATAATTTATCTAATTCAAACGCTGTTAAGTATTTAGTATTTAGATTTTAGTCGACTGCTTTCTTTTGCTATTTTAGATTTTTGTGAATTTGTAACGACCCGATCAGTCGTTTTGTGTCCTAGCGCTCCGTTCTGCAGTCGGAGGCCATGAACAGCTCCATTTCGGGCATTATGACTTGTACGCGTGGTCAGAATTAAGTTCCGGGAAGTTCAGAATTGATTTAGAAAGAGAATTCTCATTAGGGAAGCTTAAAGTTGAAAGAATAAACTAGGATTGGATTTTTGAGTAAACAACCTCGGAATCAGGATCTGAAGGTTCCAGCAGGTTCGTGTGATGATTCCAGATTTGGGCGTATGCCCGGTTCGGGTTTTGGATAACCCGGGAGTGTTTTGGCACCTATTGTGGAAGTTAACATTTTAGAAGGAATTTTATAAGTTTGGTTGGAAGTGCATATTAATGATATCAATGTCCGTTCAGGATTCCGAGACTGTGTATAGCTCCGTACGGTGATTCTGGAGTTGGGGGCGCGATCGGAAGTGAATTCGGAGGCCCGTAGGTTATTTTGGAGCCATTTGGCTAAAGATGGAAATTTGAAGGTTTTTGGGAAGTTTGGCCGACTGGTCGTTTTGCATTGTTGAACCCTGTTCCCTTAAATAAAACTTCCTGCACTTGCTTTAGCTAGTTCATGACTTGCGGGGACGGGTGGTTCGGAAGTTAGAAGAGTTTTGAGCAAGAATAAGTCTAGTTGTTTCCTTAAGTTTCTTTAAAAGGGCCAAATTTGACTTCGGTCAACATTTTGGGAAACGGACCCGGAATCGTGATTTGTCAATTTCTGAGGGTCCGTGGGAAAATATGGGACCTGGGCGTATATCCGAAATCGAATTCCGAGGTCTCTAGCCCGAGTAATGAATTTTTATGTGAAATTGTTAAGTTTAAGTTTCAAAGATTTAAATAAACTAAGAATTATTGCTTTCCTAGGTATCGGGTTCGGATTTTAATTCCGAAACTTGGTACAAGTCCAAAATATCAGTTAAGACTTGCCTGTAAAATTTGGTGTCAATCCGAGTAGTTTAAGGGCGTTTTGACCCGTAAGGGGGAAATTTAGAACTTGAAGGTTCAATGATTTGAATCATTTGGTTTTGGGGTTGATTCCTTCATTTGGCGTTGTTTTAAGCGTTTCGAGGGTTCGAGTAGGTCCGCCTCGTGGTTTCAGACTTGTCGGTATATTCGGGCGGGGCTCGGGAGCCCCGAGCGTCAAATGGTCGAGGTTCGAGTGATGTTGAAAATTTAGAAAGGGCTGGGATTTTTGCTGCTTCTGTCGTAACGGCATCTGCGGTTCTTGAGCCGCAGAAGCGGGACCGCAGATGCGGTCCAGTAGTCACTGAAGTGGAAAGGGCCAGGCCCAGGGGGAACCGCAGAAGCGGACCCCCAACCGCAGAAGCGGTCCATCCACCCCAGGCCCAGAACCGCAGAAGCGGTGGGCTTTCCGCTTACGCGGACTCGCACAAGCGAGTTTTAGACCGCAGAAGCGGCCCAGGCCCCTTGCCCTTTTTCCGCAAAAGCGGCTCCTGTCCGCAGAAGCGGAACCCGCAGAAGCGGGATTCCTTCCACAGAAGTGGGATCGCTGGGGACAGAAGGGTTCATTAATACGAACCCAAACTCATTTTTCTCATTTTTCACTTCACAATTGGGCGATTTTGGGGGTTTCAAAGAGAGAGTTTCAACATAACATTGCAAGGTAAGTAATCCCCACTCACTTTTAGTTCAAATACATTAACACTAGGTAGATTTAACACTAAAAATTAGGTAAAATCATGGGATTTGAGCTAGACCTAGGGTTTAATGAAAACTAAGGTTTTATCACATAATTTACCATGTAATGAACAAGAAATCATATATTTGTGATCCTTAGGTGATAGAGAACAACTTCCTTCAAAAAATCTTGGAATCCGGGCACGTGGACCCGGGGTCGGAAGTTAGGAAACTTGTATTAATGGTTAGGAAATTGCTTAAGCAATTAGAATTTAACCTTGTAAGCCCTTATTGACTAGTTCTTGCTTATTTTAATTAGTTGGTGCTCGTTTGGCTACGAATTGAGGCTTTGAGCTTATTCTTGATATTGGAAGTGCGTTTCGGAGCGAGGTGAGTCTCCTTTCTAACCTTGTGAGGGGGAAATGCCCCCATAGGTGAATTATTTGGCTATGTGCTCCTATTTGTGGGGGCTACGTACGCACGAGGTGACGAGAGTCCGTGTGTAGCTACTATCATGCTATTGTCCGGGTAGTCTAGGACCCAAGAGCATGTTATACTTGAAGTATTTGAAATCTTGTGAATAGTTGAATCGTTCAAGCTATATTAAAAATAGTAAATGAATTTCTAAAAATATCTAAACCTCATCTTCTTAAATTATTGAAAGACAATTGTTGCCTTGAATAATTGCCCCATGTTGGCTTCTTGACTGAGTGTCCCTATGTGTTATTTTGGAACGGGCCGAACGCCTCGGCAGATTAAATAGATGCATCTAGAGGCGCACCGTCGACCCTCGGCAAGTGCACATTTCTTTCCTGTTGGAGCGGGCCGTCGCCTCGGCATGATTTGCGCATGATATTTGTGTAGATTGATGCATGAGAATTCTAAATAAAGATATTTCCTTTCATGGCTTGCTGAAATTTTATAAACTAAAGAAGAGTAAAATTTGAAAGTCCTTTATTAATTGTTGAAGGTGTTTACTTGCTCTACAGCTTTGTGAATTGAAACTCATTATATGAATCCATGATTTCCTCACACGTTTAGTGTATTATTATTATTGGACCGCTAGTGAGTGTCCAGGTTGACCATCTCGTCTCTACTCTTTCGGGGTTAGGCGGGAAACTCACTGAGTACACGTTGATTACGTACTCATACTACACTTCTGTGCATTTTTGTTGCACAGGTATATTCTACATTAGATAGCAGCACGGATGATCTGGGAACTAGAGGAGCTGCATTGTTCGAGGCAACCCGCAGCTAGTGTAGTTCCTTTCCAGTATTTTATTTATTCATTCCCTGCCCTCTGTATTTCGGACAGATGTTGTATTATTGTCCTTATCAGTAGTCGCTCATGCACTTGTGACACCGGGTTCTGGGATGGTCTTTCTTTGAAAGATGTGTATTAATAATTATTCTTTTCCTTTGAATTTAAACAGAGATTTGTTTTATATATATGAAAAATGAAAGTAAAACTCTTAGATTTTCAAAGTTATTAAAAGAGGATTTAATTGATGAATTAGTTGGCTTGCCTGACAACGGTGTCCGGCGCCATCACGACCCGTAGTGGATTTGGGTCGTGACAATATGATATCAGAGCACTAGGTTCCCGTCAGTCTCACGAGTCATGAGCAAGTCTAGTAGAGTCTCGCGGATCGGTACGGAGACGTCTGTACTTATCCTCGGGAGGCTGCAGGACTGTTAGGAGTACTTCCTTTCTTGTTTCCTTATCGTGCGGTTCGATTCCCTTGAGGCTTATGCCTTTGATTCCTTCCCACTCAATCTTACGCGACGCGAGCGCTTGTTTTAAATCGAAAAAAAAAAATTGAAGGAGTGCAATGGCACTACAAGTGTGGTGCGAGATGATTTTTCCGGTATAGTTGATTGGACTATTATAGTCGCATTCGGAGCAAATTTATATTGTTTCAGCTCAGTAACAGAACTTCTAAGAGCCTTGAGGCTAGGCACATGTTGCCATAATGCATATGAGCGATTATTCCGCAGTGTTGTTGTGATGGCAGGGTGTTTGCCCACATGTCGGGGCAGTAAAGGAGTTGAAGGGAGGTTTACTCAGTGTGTAATCAAGGGATTCCGTATTTTATTCCCAGAAAGGGAAAGGCAATCGAACTATGAAGGGTCAGATGTGGACCGGTGGAAGTAATGAGACTTGGTAATCTCAAGTGTGATGGACTTTTTCCTCTATATTGGGGTGTTGTGGTCCTAATTGGATGTATGAAGTTTGTCGGTGTTATGATTTTCTACAATTCACATTTGAGGCAAGGTATTGTGAAATAGTATTAGAGATACAACTGTCAGATATCGCAGGATGCGGTGGTTCAGGATGGAATCAGAATTTCTATTGTTAGCGATTCGAGAAAGATGACCTTCAGAAAGGTTTGGATGCGGTAGCAAATTGTGGATTCAAGGTCTATGAAGATAAATTTTATTAAGGCAGCAACTGAGCAGCAAAAGATGAGAAAGGCACGTGAGAAGTGTCAGTCGAGGTTTTAAAATTGCTAAAAGGCCAGGAATATGAAGCCAAAGTTGAGTAATCAATAAAGGGGATAAGTTCCGCCAAAGTGGGAGAGTGGCGGAGATGCATATGGGCTTGCAGTGGAAGGACCACGTACCTTAAGGGGAGTTTGGAGTGATGTGATAATATTAGTGATTGGTGATTGGGGTCTACGGATTCAATTTGAAGTAGGGGTTCTTGTGCGGCCGGAGGTTTAATGTAACGGGAAAGAGCCGCTTAAATGAAGAAGGATGCATCATAGCTTTGAATTGGGAGGATGTTGCCGCACATGTCAATGATGTCCACAAGGGGTGAAAATGGACCTGCGCGACTGGAGTGTGAGCTCAGACTCAGGAAGGGTCATCGATGCCGTAGTAATTGTACCCGGCGCAGCAGTGTTGGAAGATGCCGGGGAGGGCCTACTATAGGTGGTTAGCCAAGTGAGCAGATTAGCAGTCGCGTGGTTGGCGAGGCTTCTGCGAAGAATCTTATCGGGTATGTAACGAAAGAATCGATCGGGCGAATGTGGTGGATGAATTAGAGTATAAGAAAGGGGTTTTACAGAGAGATCTCGAGAATTTTGGCGGTTGGTTGGGCGAGGTTATGTCAATAAGGGATAAAAAGGACGAGTGAGTTCCGGATTTGTGAAATAATGGCTTTAAGCTAAGTGGGAGAGTCCCACCGCCTATGATTGAGTTGCATGGTTAACTATTGCTAAGTTTCTGGTTATTATCATATGGAGGGGTTACCTCAGCCACGAGATAGGCCATGAGTAGTAATTCGAGCTAGTGAATTGTTGAAATGCATGTTATGGTTGGCCTTATTGGCTCATGTTCAGATTTGGGGAAGGATTCAGGAATTTTGCCTTGTGTAAATGAAGGTTTCAAAGGAAGTGATTAAGCCGGGTGCCTCGTCGAGAGGGTGTTCAAGTGTTATAAGATTTATGGAGCTTACTATATTCGGGACCAAGTCAGAGCGGGTGGCTCTCAGTAGCGGTCCTAATGGATTCAAAAGGTGAAGTATGATGTTTAATGATTTCGAGCCTATAGGTGCAGTTGAGAATCAAGCTTAAGCAGCAACTTACGAAGAGAGACTCAGAACGTTCTCTAATATTTTAACTTGGGATGCAGCATTTGAGATATGAAATGGTTTGGGGAAATTGAGACAACATGGTCTCGTGATTCGAGGTCTCTCAGGATGAGTGCAGAGGAAGTATGCTGTGTTGGAAGAAATCAGTGATATCTTTAAGGCAATCAAGGATAAATTGGAAGAAGGTAGTTGGTTAGCTATAGTTGAATGTGGCATATGGGTATCGGCAGTCAGTTTCTGCAGCGTGATCGGGTTATGCAAGTGATTTGTGATGGTACGTATCAGGCTTGTCAGCTGCCGCAATTGATGTTATTCAGAAGCCTTCTATTGATATGGCTTGTTGTGTGGGAGCAGATTCCGGAAGGGGCTGTGGTGGTTTAGACCACTACTTGGATGGTTGCATATTCTACGATTATGAGTACTCGCTCGTGCGTTGCTATGTTTCTCCCCAAGTGAGTTAAGTGAAAGGTTCTTATATGATGAAATGTTAAAATACTAATGTTCAGGTGGTGTACTATCGTATGTGGCACATTGGGTGCAGCGAATAGCATGTGGATCTGAAATAGGAATCAAAGTTACGGTTCGGTGTGGACAGAGATGTCAGAAGCTCGGATGAGCGGGAAAGGAGCTTCGGTGTTTAAGGTAAGTCGGCATTGTCTTCAGTGTCACCTGAGATTGGTGTGTTGTGAAGAAGGATTGTATCATGGTTAATGATTCTTGATCGCTTTTTAGCATTAGTGCGGTTGGTGGGTTGGAGGTAAGACCCAGTAAATTGTTATGGTAGATTGTGGAGAAGAGTTCCACAGGAAGGTTTCATAAAATGTGGCACGTAGTCACTTGACTGATTTAAGATCTGGACTGAGTATGAGGATTGTGGTAATATCATTAATTTGAGAATTTATGCCTGGAGGGCACTCTGTTTATTGGGTGATGGACTGTGGAGGTTTGCTCTGGTTACGATGGTTGTCCTAGTGTGTTATAAGAAGAGGAAAATTAGTATGGGCCTTTGAAGAGTTATAGACTTAGTTTGATATGATCAGAATCGATTTGAGGTCGATGGATGGGTGTAAATGTGAATTTGGGCCCTATGTCAGGCCAGTGGTGTTTATTTCAGTAATGCGTTCCCTATGGAGGAACAGTCGGGGTGTCATTTTGTCATCAGTTATTCCGGGTAATGATGTATCGCGCCGTGTGAGTTGCGAGACGGCTTGGTAAATTTTTATGTTTTAAGGTTCCGCGTGGCGATAATGTTATGTGAGCAAGATGGCTCTTGAGATTTAGATCTTGTATCGCACCTCAGTTGTGCTTGAGTGTTGTAGCCTATAACGCTAAACGTTCCCTCAGGGATTGTATTATGCACCTAGCATGCTTATGACTGATATTCGGTATGTTATTATAATGAGCAAATTTAGCTCGATGTATATCTCCTTGTGTGAGATCTATGTACGGATCGGGTGGCACGCCGCCATGGGCATGTTAGTTTGATCGGGTTGCACGTCGCAACAGTGTGATGTTTAGTATAGTCTTCTATATGCTATTTTTGTATGTTTTACTTCCTATTTTCTAAGGAAGTCCGTATTAGTGCGTGAGTTAAGTAATTCCTTCCAGAGTTCTTTTTCCTTTCGTATTGCGTTCGAATTGGTGGCCTATTGGCGCATGGTAGCATCATATGAGATTTTAACAATTTCTGGGGTGGCTTATTGCCTGAGCAATTGTATCGGATGAGACGAGACTATGAGATTTAAGATCAGTGCAATCTGATTATATGAAGTACATTAAGGAGCAAAGATTGCTATTTGATTTAGAATATGGTAATGTTTCTTGTCAGAGGTATAGACTCAACGATTGGTTGACTCGGCAGTTGATTATGAATTTCTTCACATCCCTTCCGTTGTGACGATGTTGTAAGAGTTGGAGTAAGACCTGTGTATGTTATGGGGTGCAATGGGAGCACCAGATTCGTGGAATTGCAACTAAGTTGAACGGACAATGTTATCGTGGTCTGGCGAGTAAAGTGATGCAGCGTATGAATTCAGCAAAGTTAGGCAGCCATGTTGGGTACAATGTATGATGGTTGAAATGGTGACCTTATATTGGGAAACAGGTCGGGCACAGAATTCCGGATGATGGAATTGGGCTATAAGGCGTATCTGCTTGAATAAAAGAGAACATCTTCAGAATTTAACGAGCTAATGTGCTTAACTGAGTTATGGTGGCACGGGAAGGTCCACGAGGTGTTAAACAGTGATTTCAGACTACTCCAGTACAGTTCTCAGCACGTTCGAGGACGAACGTTTGTTTAAGTGGGAGAGAATGTAACGACCCGACCGGTCGTTTGAGTCCTGGCGCTCCGTTCCGCAGTCGGAGGCCATGAACAGCTCCATTTCGGGTATTATGACTTGTACGCGTGGTCGGAATTAAGTTCCGGGAAGTTCAGAATTGATTTAGCAAGAGAATTCTCATTTGGGAAGCTTAAAGTTGAAAGAATAAACTAGGATTGGATTTTGAGGAAACGACCTCGGAATCAGGATCCGAAGGTTCCAGCAGGTTCGTGTGATGATTCCAGATTTGGGCGTATGCCCGGTTCGGGTTTTGGATAACCCGGGAGTGTTTTGGCGCCTATTGTGGAAGTTAATATTTTAGAAGGAATTTCATAAGTTTGGTTGGAAGTGCATTTTAATGATATCAATGTCCGTTCAGGATTCCGAGACTGCGTATAGCTCCGTACGATGATTCTGGAGTTGGGGGCGCGATCGGAAGTGAATTCGGAGGCCCGTAGGTTATTTTGGAGCCATTTGGCTAAAGATGGAAATTTGAAGGTTTTTGGGAAGTTTGGCCGAATGGTCGTTTTGCATTGTTGAACCCCGTTCCCTTAAATAAAACTTCCGGCACTTGCTTTAGCTAGTTCATGACTTGCGGGGACGGGTGGTTCGGAAGTTAGAAGAGTTTTGAGCAAGAATAAGTCTAGTTGCTTCCTTAAGTTTCTTTAAAAGGGCCAAGTTTGACTTCGGTCAACATTTTGGGAAACGGACCCGGAATCGTGATTTGTCAATTTCTGAGGGTCCGTGGGAAAATATGGGACCTGGGCGTATTCCCGGAATCGAATTCCGAGGTCCCTAGCCCGAGTAATGAATTTTTATGTGAAATTGTTAAGTTTAAGTTTCAAAGATTTAAATAAACTAAGAATTATTGCTTTCCTAGGTATCGGGTTCGGATTTTGATTCCGAAACTTGGTACAAGTCCGAAATATTAGCTAAGACTTGCCTGTAAAATTTGGTGTCAATCCGAGTAGTTTAAGGGCGTTTTGACCCGTTAGGAGGAAATTTAGAACTTGAAGGTTCAATGATTTGCATCAATTGGTTTTGGGGTTGATTCCTACATTTGGCGTTGTTTTAAGCGTTTCGAGGGTTCGAGTAGGTCCACCTTGTGATTTCAGACTTGTCGGTATATTCGGGCGGGGCTCGGGAGCCCCGAGCGTCAAATGGTCGAGGTTCGAGTGAAGTTGGAAATTTAGAAAGGGCTGGGATTTTTGCTGCTTCTGTCATAACGGCATCTGCGGTTCCTGAGCCGCAGAAGCGGGACCGCAGATGCGGTCCAGTAGTCGCTGAAGCGGAAAGGGCCAGGCCCAGGGGAACCGCAGAAGCGGACCCCCAACTGCAGAAGCGGTCCATCCGCCCCAGGCCCAGAACCGCAAAAGCGGTGGGCTTTCCGCTTACGCGGACTCGCACAAGCGAGTTTTAGACCGCAGAAGCGGCCCATGCCCCTTGCCCTTTTTCCGCAAAAGCGGCTCCTGTCCGCAGAAGCGGAACCCGCAGAAGCGGGATTCCTTCCGCAGAAGCGGGAATCGCTGGGGACAGAAAGGTTCATTAATACGAACCCAAACTCATTTTTCTCATTTTTCACTTCACACTTGGGCGATATTGGGAGTTTCCAAATAACATTGCAAGGTAAGTAATCCCCACTCACTTTTAGTTCAAATACATAAAAAATAGGTAGATTTAACACTAAAAATTAGGTAAAATCATGGGATTTGAGCTAGACCTAGGGTTTAATGAAAACTAAGGTTTTATCACATAATTTACCATGTAATGAACAAGAAATCATATATTTGTGATTCTTAGGTGATAGAGAACAACTTCCTTCGAAAAATCTTGGAATCCGGGCACGTGGGCCCGAGGTCGGAATTTAGGAAACTTGTATTAATGGTTAGAAAATTGCTTAAACAATTAGAATTTAACCTTGTAAGCCCTTATTGACTAGTTCTTGCTTATTTTAATTAGTTGGTGCTCGTTTGGCTATGCATTGAGGCTTTGAGCTTATTCTTGATATAGGAAGTGCGCTTCGGAGCGAGGTGAGTCTCGTTTCTAACCTTGTGAGGGGGAAATGCCCCCATAGGTGAATTATTTGGCTATGTTCTCCTATTTGTGGGGGCTACGTACGCACGAGGTGACGAGAGTCCGTGCGTAGCTACTATCATGCTATTGTCCGGGTAGTCTAGGACCCAAGAGCATGTTATACTTGAAGTATTTGAAATCTTGTGAATAGTTGAATCGTTCAAGCTATATTAAAAATAGTAAATGAATTTCTAACAATATCTAAACCTCATCTTCTTAAATTGTTGAAAGAGAATTGTTGCCTTGAATAATTGCCCCATGTTGGCTTCTTGACTGAGTGTCCCTATGTGTTTATTTTGGAACGGGCCGAATGCCTCGGCAGATTAAATAGATGCTTCTATAGGCGCGTCGTCGACCCTCGGCAAGTGCACATTTCTTTCCTGTTTGAGCGGGCCGTCGCCTCGGCATGATTTGCGCATGATATTTGTGTAGATTGATGCATGATAATTCTAAATAAAGATATTGCTTTCATGGCTTGCTGAAATTTTATAAACTAAAGAAGAGTAAAATTTGAAAGTCTTTTATTAATTGTTGAAGGTGTTTACTTGCTCTACAGCTTTGTGAATTGAAACTCATTATATGAATCCATGATTTCCTCACACGTTTAGTGTATTATTATTATTGGACCGCTAGTGAGTGTCCAGGTTGACCATCTCGTCTCTACTCCTTCGGGATTAGGCGGGAAACTCACTAAGTACACGTTGATTACGTACTCATACTACACTTCTGTGCATTTTTGTTGCACAGGTATATTCTACATTAGATAGCAGCACGGATGATCTGGGGACTAGAGGAGCTGCATTATTCGAGGCGACCCGCAGCTAGTGTAGTTCCTTTCCAGTATTTTATCTATTCATTCCCTGCCCTCTGTATTTCGGACAAATGTTGTATTATTGTCCTTATCAGTAGTCGCTCATGCACTTATGACACCGGGTTCTAGGATGGTCTTTCTTTGAAAGATGTATATTAATAATTATTCTTTTCCTTTGAATTTAAACAGAGTTTTTTTTATATATATGAAAAATGGAAGTAAAACTCTTAGATTTTCAAAGTTATTAAAAGAGGATATAATTGATGAATTAGTTGGCTTGCCTGACAACGCTGTCCGGCGCCATCACGACCCGAGATTTTAGTGAATTGGGATTACATGATAGTTGTTTTGTGTTTAACTACAGGAGATTCATGGTTGTTTTGTTTTTCTACTAGAGGAAATTCATGATTTTGTTTTCTTTCTTGTATATGATATGTTCTCTCCTAACGCGGGTCTTGGAAACAAAACAACCATGAATCTCCTGTAGTTAAAAAGCCCTGATTTTATGCGCTTTTTGCTGCTGTATTCATGAATACATAGCGCCAATACATGCGAATACATACGCGTATAGCTAGACTACCCTGATTTTTAGGTGTTTTTTGCTGCTGCTTTATTTATGAATACAGCAGCGCGAATACACTACCGTAACGACTTAACAGTAGCTATATGACGTAATTATATATATGGTACGTAAAGAAGTTAATAGCCACTAATCAATAGGACTTTATGAAAATTCCTCTTATATTAAATATTCTGGTATAAAAAATGGACCACGACGCTAATTTTCGCGCGAACAAGTAAACTAATTTTAATAATAAAATTTCGATTTTTGTGATAACATTTCAGGGTAAAACCCCATTTCCCCCTCCTCCTCTCTTTGTTCGCTTTCACTCCATCTGTGGCTGACGGAGGCAAAAGGCACATCTGCGCCATCAGCGACGCGACAGCAGACCCCTCCGCCCATCTCCCTCACCCTTTGAAATAGGTGCGTTTGGAAGCCGCACACTACTAAAGCAGAAATTTCAGTTTTTGTTTCGACCAAATTTTCTTATTTGAAGAATGTTTAGAAGATGTTTTTGTTGATTTATTGTTGTTCATTTCACATATTTAGGAGCTTCTAAAAGTTTTTTTTTGTCGTTACTGATATTTCCTCCAAAAACAAATTCAAAGTCGCTTCTCCCTAAACAACCTAAAAACTGTTACCTAAAGCAAATGCAAATCGAAATTATTTTTTTAATTAAATAAATCTAATGAAAACTAAACCAACACCAATTTGTTATCTAATTCAAACACTGTTAAGTATTTAGTATTTAGATTTTAGTCGACTGCTTTCTTTTGCTGTTTCAGATTTTAGTGAATTGGGATTACATAATGGTTGTTTTGTTTTTAACTACAGGAGATTCATGGTTGTTTTGTTTTTTTACTATAGGAAATTCATGATTTTGTTTTGTTTCTTGTATATGATATGTTCTCTCCTAATGTGGGTCTTGGAAACTCTAATCAATAGAAAATCTGCTTTAGAAATTTGAAATGGTGACTGCTGCCTGCTGCCACCTGCAGGGATAGTTTTCTACTTTAGATATCGATAATTTGTGCTAGTGAATTTAAAAGTTAAAGGTTATTGATACAGTGAATTGCAAAAGAATAGGATAGCAGGGGCGGCTCAAGCACATGTATGACCTAAAACCAAAGTTTAATGTGAGGCCTAAACTTTTAAAAGACTGTTGAACACTTGAACTAATGAAATATCGGAGAAAAAAAGTGAGTAATGAATCTTGGATCGGAGAAAGAAGGCGAATAAGAATATCAAAGAGAAAGACAGAAAAAATGTAGGAGTTTCTGAAATATGAAGAGATTAGGGAAAGACAGTGTCATGTGTATAGTTTTAGGTATGATATGTCAACTGCCTTGTCGGCCCCTATGTATCTATATAAATCTTTTTGAATTAGTTATGTGATTTAAGTTCTAATATTGTTAATTATATATATAGATGTGGCCTATCATGGTCCGTGACAAGTCTTATAGTAAAGAAGGATAATGTACGTGGCGCTCGGTTGCGTAGGCACCGGGTGCCAGTCGTGGCCCTCTGATTTAGGTCGTGACAAAAAAGGTTTATATTTTTTGGTCAAATAACTTGGCGCTATCTATGAGGATTTCCTAGTTAAAATTTTAGTTTCTTCTAGATCTATAACTAACCAAAAAAACGCAGACCCTCTATTCTCTTGCACATGTAGATCTAACATGGCAGGAAACGAAGAAGAGAGGATGAAGGCAATGGCCGACCTTACCCCCAACCTCTTAAACACCATCAACGAAATTTCTAAAACGGAGGGTAAAGATGTAACACCAAATGCATATCCTGCGCGAAGTGGTTGGCTTACCCCTCCCTCACGGTAGCATCATAGCATCCCGCGCTAAAGGGGCTTCCACGTCCACAACGGAAGAGGCACCACCCACAGAAAAGAAACTACTTGAGGCTTGGCTAACAAACACGATGACCGACATCCTCAACAAGCCCTCCCAAAAAGCAATCAGAGAGAATGTGACCTGCGTTGCACCTACGACGACCGAGCAGTACGGCCCTCTCCCTCCAATAATAGGTACCGCTCACAATACTAATAATGCAGGTGACGACACCTTCATGGCCGTTCTGAGGAAGATGGAAGAAATGGAAATGAAAACAAAATACTTCGTGACCAAATGAAAGAGCATCACGAAAGGGTAGACAAAATACCAGGTGCACCAAAACTCTAACCAAAAAGAGATGTCGACCGGTTCCTAGGTTTCCTAGTATCACAAAGAGGCATCGAGGTCAATCCCGAACAAATCAAAGCCATAGAGGGAAGACCAGAACACTTAACCAGCAAAAAAAGGTTGTGAAGCTGACCGGTCACATTGCCGCCTGTCAAGATTCATCTAACGGTCATCTGATAGATATCACAAGTTCTTCGGCGTACTCAAAAAGGACAACGGCCTCCTATGGACGTCCGAGCACGTTCAAGCCTGAGGGAGTTAAAAGCCTACCTATCATCGCCATAATTGCTTGCCAAAGCAGAACCTGGGGAACGTCTCCTCGTCTACCTCGCCGTGCCCGAAGTAGCGGTGAGTCCAGTCCTAGTCCGAGAAAACAAAGGTACGCAGTCTCCCATCTATTACATTAGAAAACCCTAATCGACGCCGAGATGAGATACCCCCACCTCGAAAAATTGGCCTTGGCCATAGCTTCACGAAAACTTAGACCCTACTTTCAGTGCCATCCAATCTCGGTAGTCACAACTTTCCCCTTAAGGAGTATCTTACAAAGCCCGAGCTATCGGGAATATTAGCTAAGTGGGCCATAGAACTAAGCGAGCATGATATTGCATATCAACCATGGAGGGCGATAAAATCACAAGTCCTTGCCGATTTTGTCGCCGACTTCAGCGTAAAAATAATCCTTGAAGTCGAAAAGGAAGCCACACATGCTTCTCTGCAAGAACAAGATCTATGGATTTTATACACTGACGACACCTCCATGCGTCAGGGTCCGAACTGGAACTCGTGCTCTAGGTACCGACAGGCGAAGTGATTCGCCAGTCCATAAGGTGCCTAGACATGACTAACAATGAGGCCGAGTATGAAATGCAGTCACCTTCCTCCACTCATCGGTAGATCAAATCGAGGTAAGGACTATAAATTTAACTTGGGACTGGCGCAACCGTATTGTTACATACTTGCAGGACGACATACTCCCGGATCATTAAAAAGAAGACAAAAAACTTCGGATGCAAGCAGCCTGGTACAACATCATCCAGAATGACCTATACAAAAGGGCGTACGACGGCCCCCTAGCAAAATGCTTGGGCCCAAATAAAACTCACCGCATCCTAGAAGAAGTCCACGAGGGCCATTTCAGGGCTCATTCCGGTAACCAAGCTCTGGTCAAATGCCTCATACGAGCAGGTTACTACTGGCTACCATGAAAAAAGAGGCCTCAGACTTCGTAAAAAGATGTGAGGAATGCCAAAAATACGCCCCGATGATCTACCAAGCTGCGATCAACTCCACTCGGTCACTTCCCTGTGACCGTTCATCAAGTGAGAAATGGACATCGTCGGCCCCCTCCATCTTTATATCTAAAAAGGGGACAAAACTATTGTAATCTTTCTTCCCTCTGTAAGGAGAGGTAAAGAAAAACTCCATCATCAATAAGAATTTTTGATATTTCATCTGTCTAATATACAATTGTTGTTACTTTGTCTTTCGATCCAGTATTAATTATGATTGACTATGATTTACCCCTTCGTCTTTTTGATTGATTTGCTTAGGAAAGAGTTTAGCATCTTTTGAGTCAAACAATTTGGCGCCGTCTGTGGGAATTTCTTAGTGAAAATACCTAGTTCTTCTTGGATCAAAGCCAAAGAAACACAAGAAGAGAATCCAACTCACACCAGATTTGAGAGCAGCGCGTCGAGGAAAGAAAAATCGAACGTGTTAACAAGGTCCAGGATTCCCTGCCCTACCGGTCCCGAACACCCTAAACAAAGCAAAAGGTGCTGCAATCTACCCTTCCCCTATTTCAAAATCGCCGGGCAGAAGCGTGGAACACCCCATCCTCATCCCCCGTACTTCGCCAAATCGAAAACCGGCACAGGGATATCAGTCGACGCCCTCTTTTTCATTGGACGGAGAGTCCGGAAATCGGGTATACAACATTATGGGAGGACAACTCTTATTCCCTTGCGAGAATTGGGTTTTGGAGTTTTGGAGAGTCGCCACCTAATGATTATAGTGCATTAGGACACTTTTAAAGGAATAAAGAAATTGAGAAGAAGAAAACCAGAGCTTGGGTAAGGGCTTAGAGCTTATCTCGAGGGGAAGGTGTTAGGCACCCCTCAAGATCCACTAGTGTGGTTCCCGTCCATGCTATAATTGTGACTTTAAGAAGGAAGAACAAATAAAGTTGGCACATAGTAATTACAAATAAGTTTAAAGCTTTTAGAAAGAAAGAAAAGAATAGACAATTTTTAGAAAAAAGAGTTAATTAAAAGGAGAAGAATTAAAAGAAAGCATTGCAAATAAAAGAAGACAGGGAAGGGGGTCCTAGGTTTAAACATAATATGGATCACATCAATGCAATACCCGGCGCACACTTCTCAGAAGAGGGGTCGCACGTGATATTAGCGCACCGGTCATCACATCCATATTCTATCCTTTCCCACCCCGTTAAGGTATTAAAGCGCGTTTAGTCTCGATTACTTATTGCATGCTTATACCCGTCCCAACCTATCAGTCCGGGGTATTAGGACTTCTAATCCTAGAAGGGAAGAAAGAGATGGAGCTTTTATGGAGTTTCAAAGGATAAAACTCTAATTCGTCAATCAAAACAAATACCAAGTAGGGGGAAGAACAAGCAGATAAACAAGGCTCAAATAAACCCCTTAAATCAGACAACATATAGTTTAGCATGCCTTGCACATACTGATTTGGTCTTAAATTAAAATTAGGCGGCGAACGGACTGGTTAAACACATATATTTAGACAGAAAATCTGCATTAGGCAACTCGGATACAATTGTCAGAAATTAAGGTATTCAATGCGAGTTATTTAGAAAAGTAACTGATTTCAGAAGATAAGGCTAATGNCTAGAAAAAGAGAGTCCTAAAGCATGATATCTACCCTTATTGATGCAAGAAAGTAAAACCCCTCCCACACCCTTTTACTATATTCCCCGAGTTTTTTGTACAAATTATTACAGACCAGAAAATAGCTATAAAAATACATCAAAAGCCAATAATTGCATCCAAGGTACCGAAACCAGGCTAAGTGTCTAACAATATGTGATTAACCGATTCCGGATCCAGATTTCCAAAGTCTTCTCTTTATCAAAGTGTTTCAAAGTTCCAAGGAACCTCAAGGATTCCCGGCATTGCTTACACTCAGGACATCATTATAATTAGAATAGTGGAGTGTGGAAGAGCCAGCCCTCAGGCATCCAAGTTCAGAGGGAGCTCAAGGGTCCCAAAGCATGGCTTGCAAGAGGGGGGCAGAACTTAGAACTAGGAGTAAGTGCAAAGTGATAAGGGAATTGGGGAACCATAACAAATGGTGGTCATGCCTGTGACACCTCCTTTTCTTACTACATCCCGTGAAGGGTATAATAAAGGGAGTTTTTCCAATTAAAGGACAATCGAACTGGGATTCGTTTATTAAGAAGTTCAGAGTCACCACTTGGGAGATTTATGGTGTCCCAAGTCACCGGTTTGAATCCCGAATCGAGGAAAAGGTTTGACTCTGTTTAACAGTCGCGAACCAGAAATCCAGGTAAGGAATTCTGTTAACCCGGGAGAAGGGGTTAGGCACTCCCGAGTTCCGTGGTTCTAGCACGGTCGCTCAACTGCTATATTTGGCTTGATTATTTGATTTTAGTACATGTTCAAACCTATGTGCATTTTCAGAATTATTTAACCGCTTTTANGTGCAACCCGATCCACAATTATCACTGTTGCGGCGTGCAACCCGATCCACAATTATCACTGTTGCGGCGTACAACCCGATCCACAATTATCAGTGTTGCGGCGTGCAACCCGATCCTCATATAACATTGTTGCGGCGCGTAACCCGATCCGTAATGTATACCTCTCAGCCTTGCCCAAGCAACAGTCACAAATAAAGGGCAAATGAGTGAACAAGTAATTGAAAGGAAATCCCAACAAGGGTACACAAACAACCGATAAATGGAAGCAAATTCGTGAGTATTTTTCATTTCATTTCCAACTCAAAGCTACATCAAGGAAAATTCAAGGTGGGTACATGGAATTGAATGAACAAAGGAACAAGATGGAGTCAGCAGTATTAAACAGCAGGGAGAATACAACAGCAATAGCAGTGAGTATTCAGCAACCAAATCAACAGCAACATAACTCGCCAAAAATCAGAAACCCAGGGAAAAGAAAGCAGATGCAACTGACTTCAAACTTGATTTCAAATCCACATTCGACTCATTTTTATATCCTTAACACTCAGAAATTGTTTTGAATATGAAGAACTCAGAAAAATATAAGAATAGTATTTTGTTTTTTTGGGATTTTCTGCTATTTTTGTTTTGAATTTGAAATTCAAATTTTCAGAGATTCAAAACTTGTAGAAACTTTTGGGGGAATTTTCAGAGATGCCAAAACTTGCCTTGCAAGGCAAGGGAAGTGCCCTTTTATAGACAAAAGCTAGGGCAACTTTAAGATTTTCTTTTGCACCCTTGCCCCCTCTTTTGATTTTATTTTTTAGCTTAAAATTCCCTCAAGGACTGACTTATTGCCGAAGTTGTTATACTAAGTTTCTGAAATTTTAATTAGAACCCCCATCTAGAAGGTTCTAGGGGATTCTATTTCAGTTATTGCAGGGATTCCCTAATTGAACTACCTATACTATCCTTGCATTAGTTCTGAAATTAACAACCTAGGTTAACTAACCCCAGCCCCCTTTTACCCTAGTTAAGGTCAACTATGGTTAGCTACTCAAAGAAAATGAAAGTTCAGCTAAGTCCAAACTAATCTAATAAGCTCATCCTAACTAATTAATTCCAATTACTACCTAGGTAATAAATGAACTAATAACATTCACGGATCAATTAATTGAAACCAAACACAAAAAACTAAAACAGAACAGAATCGAAAACAATGACTAAAACAATCAGCATCAATTGGTTAAGAAGAAAATTTAATCAGATGAGAAGAGAATCGAATATCCAAAACTTAAACTAAAACCTAGGGTAATCGATTATCAACAAACTCTACTTAAACTATCAACAGAATTAGATGACTTAATTCAAGTTGTCATTTATTAGAACTCAAAATAAATCAAACAAATAAGAATAGAGAAAGAAAAACCTAATAAGTGACCCCAAACAGATAGAACATGACTCAAATCAATTAAAAACAATTAGGGACGTGAAGTTAATTCAAAAAAAATAAGAACAACTAAGGGACTCACAGGATGTCATTATCTTATACCCAAAAAACCAGCGGAAAATGCCCACAAACTCAGAACAGGGCTTATTTGGATGAATCTCTTTTGTACACCCTAGGCTCGATCTCTTTGAAATTTGAGGCGTTGCAAGGATGTTTGAAAGATTGTGAGTGGGGATTTGGAATGAGAGTGAAACAGGGATCCCAGGGTGTTATTCCGGTGACATTTGGAGTGATAGCGTCGCCGGACACGGCGGAGAAGTCAGTGGCGGCGCTAGGGTTTCATTGATTGTAGGATTTTGGGTAGGATTTGAAGGGGAACCGTTACAGAATTAGGATGAAGAGAAAGAGACGAAGCTGTGGTCCTAATCTGCGCGGGTTTAGACGATTTAGGGTTTTGAACGAAATCTTTGATTCAAGATTCGAAGACTTCGGCGGGGATTTGAGGGAAAAGGTTTACGGATCTAGAAAGAGGACGGCGAGGGGATGCTGTGGTGTGATTTTGGGACTGTTTGGTGATCGGCCTCCGCCGTGAGGCGATTTCCGCTGTCGGTCGAAAGTGGTAAACGGTGGCGTTGGGTTTCTTTGTGTGTGAGGTGAATTGAGACGGAAAGGGAGGGGGGGCATGTGTTTGGACAGTTATATATCTAACAATACCCACTTGAGAGCCGTTGGATTTAGTTACCTCGACGGCCAGGATCAAATGTCGTGAAAACGACGTCGTTTCACTTAAGGGGAGCAGGTCGGGTATTCAGAGGTGGGTTGGGCCATGGACTGGGTGTATTTCCTTTGGGCTGGTGCTTTTTTTTAAGTAAAAATGGCCTAAATCAAAAACATCCCTTAAAAATCTTTTTAGACTTCTCTTTTCCCTCTCTTTTTTTATTACTTTTATTTATTTTTCTGATTTTTGTTAAATACAAAATTAAAATTAAAAGACCCAAATTGACTCTAAAATTATACTACTTAATTGTCAAATAAACTAATTCCTAATTTAAAAGAAAACTAAAGCAAATTGAAAGTAGAAATGCGAAAGAACCTTTTTTGTTATTTTCTTCATTTGAAAGTAACTTAATTACTAATTACTCCTAAAATGTGAAATTAAAATCCTAAATGCAAATGCCAAGTATATTTTTTTGTATTCTGTCATTAATTAAAATACACAAATAAAATGCAAACAATTAACACAAAATGTCACAAAAATCCACAAAATTGCAAAATAATGAAAGAAATCATTTTGTTTGAATTTCTGGGAATAATTCATATAGGAAAAAAATCACGTGCTCACAATGCCTAGCCACAAGTGCAGGCTGGCACACCCCTGACCACTTGTTTAGGTTAAACAAGTTAGGAGCAGACCCTTGAAGGTCAGACCTAAGTCTGGATAGTGATTAGGACACTATCAGACTCAAGTCCAAGGCTCAAACACATAAAGGGGAAAGGGGAGTGGGAATTGATTGAGTTAGGGTTCAAAGAACCCAGTTCAGAGTCATACACAACAATGTTAAGGTGCTGCTATGGCTTGAACCACAACTCACACACAAAGGGGAAAAGGAAAGGGAGTTCACATAAAAGAAGTAGTAACAAAGTTGCAGCAACAGAATGAAGGAAAGCATAACAGAACTAGGATGTAAACACATAATTGAGGAGCATTATTTAAACTAAAAGGAACATACCAGTTGCAAAGTAAGAATAAGCAGAATAACAGAGCAAGCAGACAGTAGGAAATCAGCAGGAACAAACTCAGGTTTCAGTAAAACACTTGGAAGTTCGAAGAGAACTCAAAGATATTTCAGAAAATTAAGAGGAGAAGAAAAGAGAAGAAGAGAGTAGGAGGCAGAATGCTTAATGTGTGTAAGAGTGCAACTCGAGAGTCTTAGTCTGTGAAAGTGTAGGTGTTAAAAGGTGTAGAAGGGTAGCCCCCTTTTATAGTGCAGAAAACAAATAAGAAAAAGGTAAGAAATAACCTTGAAATCAATCTCATACAATCTCCCTTCAGTCAAGGGATTTAATTTTCAAACGGGCAGAATAATTAAGGAAAGGGTTTGGGTTCGAAATCTTTTCCAAAGCATTACAATGAGGGTAAATACATAGAAACTTATTTAAGGAAAGAGTCTAGTAGTACACGGTTTGGGCAAAAAATAAGGAAAGGCAATCAATCAACAGCCAGTAAAATCAGGATTTGAGTCTGAATCCAACCAGGAAAGGTGAAGAGAGGTTTAATTTAAAGAAAATCAATAACACTCAATCAAACCTTATAAAAAGGGATTCGGAATCAATCACAAGTTGGCAAAAGGCCTTTTGAAAGAAGAGTTTCTCATATATAAAGCATACAGACATGTGAAACAAGAGAGAGACTAGCATAGAAAAATTCAGAGTCATAACAAAGAAGGTTTAGTTCATAGACTCAGAATGAGTCTGAGAGAGTCAAGGGTTCTGAATAGAACCCTAGTCCAAACACAAAGTCAAGCCTGCCAAAAAAACCCCAAATACTAGGGTTGCTGACTCGAGCCAGATGCATAGACGAGAAGACAACAACTAGAACAGGCTCAGTAGTCTCTTTCCAGAGACTTATGAGGAAACAAACAAATAGCATAGCAGGTTCAAGGAAAATGGAATGTAGAAACTAATTTGAAACACAGGGAACACGTTTAAGCAAAGCTTGTCACTCAAACAAGTTCAGGAGAGAAGAGGCGATGTAAGCTTAGGGAAACAGTAGATGAAACATGCTTAGAGTTCAAACAAAGGTCCAGTAAAGGCAAACAAGTATTAAAAGCTCAGTAAAAAATATAGTAAAGGGAGATATAAGATAGACATGTAAAAGCATGCTATAGAAACCAGTAGAAGAAAGAACAGAGGACAAAAATAGAAGAACATACATAACACGACAAACATAAGAACACAAGAGAAAAAGAACATGCGAGTTGGAAGAGGGAACATAAGAACATGGCACAGACAGATTCACACAAAGAAAAGAAGAAGAAGAAATAGAAATCATTTTAAGACTTTTTCAGAAACCCTAAATTGAAAATAAACTAATTTTGAAAGGAAAATTGGGAAAAAAGCTTAAAACGTCGAATATAGCACAGATATAGTATAGATCTAAGAAAACAACCAGAGAAAAACCTCGAATAGCTTTAGAGTTTCAGAGAAACCCTAGAAATGAGAAGGCTTGGAAGAAAGTCTGGTCTCGAGTCGGAGATGGCTAGAGATAGGCTCTTGAAGCTTGAACACGCCGGAGCAAGGCCGGAGAGGCCATAGAACCACGGATCTGTAGAGGATCTGAACGGACGCCGTCGAGGTTAGACCTCGAAATCTCGAACACCCATGGTTTAGGGGTGAAGGAAGGTGAGTACAGGCCATCCATGGCCTGGGAAGCCATGGATTTCGGTGAGATTATGGTCGGAGAAAGGTGAGAGGGGCTAGGGTTTCGGGACCCTTCGAGAGAGTTTGAGAGGAGAGGGGGTTTCAGAGGCGGCTGCTGAAGAGAAATGAGGATTAGGGTTGGGTTAGGCGGAATTAAAAAGGAAAGGGTTGATCGTGGCCGTTGATCAAAAGGATCAACGGCCTGGATTAAAAGGATTCCCGGGCGGGTCGGATAACGGGTTAAGGGGGTTGGGTTAAATGAATTGGGCTGGTCCGATTATGGGTCTGAAATTTGGTCAATGGAGGGCTGAAATTGAAATGAAATTGGTGCTACAATTGAAATGAATTGGGGCCAAAACTTAAATAGCCAGTTTTTCCCTTTTATTTTATAAAAATTGTGAAAAATGTTTTAAAAGCAAATTAAAGGTACCGAGTCAGTAAATAATATATAAATATCAATTTAAAAATACTGGAACCAATTTTATAATTATAAAATGCCATTGAATCTTAAAGAGGCTAGTATTGCAATTACATGCATTTAAGTTTTAAAAATACCAAACGAATTTGTAAAAATATGCAAAAATCATGTTAGCTACGTTTTGATGTAAATATGAGAATAAAAATAAATTTTTCACCAAAATGATGATTTTGGAAATAATTATTGGATTTTTTGGTATAAAAATAGGCACTAAATTGGTTTAAAAATCATTAAAAAATGCCAAAACCCTTTGGTGTACTTATATATGCACATATGTGCTATTTTGAAAGTATTTTGGATATAAAAATACATAGGAAAAAATTGGGTATCAAAAGCTGCCCCTCTTTACCCGAGGAGGATGAAAGAGTTGTCAGGTAAAGACAAGATGGCCAATTTTGACTGGATCGGCGATTGAAAAGAATTTTGACCGAGCTCTGGCTTCTGAGCTGTCTACATATCCCTAGTTTTACAGGAATCAGGCCATATGTAGTTCGGGAACCATTGACGGAGTGTGTCGATGGAAATTCGAGAAAGAATGGACGCGATGATTAGATTTGAAAAGGTGTTAGGAGTCGGACAGGCTGCGGGAACCGGAGCGAGATCGCTCTTGCTGAGACGGCCGTTTGCTAGCGGTGTACCTGCAAGTAAGCAGTGCGACGTATATTGTGCATAATTTAAACATGATGCAAGTTCCCGTTGGACCATGAATGCTGTCTTTGGACGGTTAGGATGACGTCCTAAGACTATGATGTCCTGGGCCATGAAGAGCATAAGTAAAGATTCGCAGGCCATGACATGGTGTTCTCGGGCTATGCAGATGGTGCCTCCAAACTATGACGCCTTTGAATAAGTTGGCGATCTTTCAGCCCATGAGAAGGTGGCAATCTTTCAGCCGATCAATGCAAAGGGTGGCTATCTTTAAGCCAAAGATGAGGATTTAAATGCAGGTGGCGATATTGCAGCTGTTCGAAAAATAGCGTGGCGATATTTCAGCCATGCAGGATGGAGACAATGCTTAGTCTCGAAAGGCAGATAAGTAGCCTTATGCAGGATGGAGACAGGGCTTAGTCTCGAAAGGCAGATAGGTAGCCTTACGCAGATGGAGGTAGAGCTTAACCTCAGAAGGCAGATATATAGCCTTATGCAGATGGAGGTAGAGCTTAACCTCGGAAGGCAGATAGATAGCCTTATGCAAAAAATGCAGATGGAGACAATGCTTAGTCTCGAAAGGCGGATGAGTAGTCTTATGCAGATGGAGGTAGCCTCAGAAGGCGGATAGATAGCCTTATGCAAAAATGCAGATGGAGACAATGCTTAGTCTCGAAAGGCAGATGAGTAGCCTTATGCAGATGGAGGTAGAGCTTAACCTCGGAAGGCAGATAGATAGCCTTATGCAAAATTGCAGATGGAGACAATGCTTAGTCTCGAAAGGCAGATGAGTAGCCGTATGCAGATGGAGGTAGAGCTTAACCTCGGAAGGCAGATAGATAGCCTTATACAAAAAATGCAGATGGAGACAATGCTTAGTCTCGAAAGGCAGATGAGTAGCCTTATGCAGTGCAAAAAAATTAAAAGGGCGAATAGTAGTAAGATCTCTTAGCTGATAGTTGATTTAGATATCGTGACTGCTGGGGATGTTGTGTGCGGACAAAAATATTGAATGAGCGATTGTTCTGATAGTTTCATTCCTGAAAAGTATGAGTGCGTGAACGTATTCAATGATTTGTGACCTGCATCCAAAGAAAAATCGTGAGTTCTGTAGAGGGGGAAAGGTTAGTTCATCCTCCCGTGGCTCCTGACGTCACGTATCCTTGGGGTAGCGTTGCTAAACGACAGCGATTCAAATGATAGTTATGCATGATTTAGTAGATATAATATAGGTATATATTTGAGAAAATGATTTTATTTTTTGAATGAACCAATGACTGCGACGTGATCCCAGACATTGCAACCTTGTTTGCTCTGGAATTTTGAGGGTCCTCCTCAAAATTCTACCCCAGTTTACTGGCCTGGCGCTTCTGACGGCTGTGCTTCTGTCCCAGTTTACTGGGTTGGCGCTTCTGGCGATGAGAAGACTGAAAACTGACTTCTGAATTTTGAGGGTCCTCCTCAAAATTTTGCCCCAGTTCCGATAGTGGGGGAAAATGGATTTTTTATTAAATTGTGACCGAACCCATAGGGCTGCCTACGTATCCCCTCTTAAATGGGAATCAGGTCAGTGATGATTGATTCCGGAATTCCGAATCGATAAACAATTCGGTCGCGGACGAAATCTGCCACAACTTTCTTAGTCACTGCTTTGTATGACGCTGCTTCGACCCATTTGGTAAAGTAATCAATTGCCACTAAGATGAACCTGTGCCCGTTTGATGCGGACGGCTCGATCGGTCCTATAACATCCATTCCCCAAGCGGCGAACGGCCATGGTGAGCTTGTTGCATTAAGCTCGTTTGGAGGCACTTTTATCATATCTGCATGTATCTGACAGCGATGGCACTTTCGGACATACTGGATGCAGTCCGTTTCCATAGTCATCCAAAAGTATCCTGCTCGGAGTATCTTCTTTGCTAAAACAAAACCATTCATGTGCGGTCCGCAGGTTCCTGTGTGCACTTCGTCCAATAGTTTGGTTGCTTCTCTTGCATCGACACACCTTAGCAATCCCAAATCGGGAGTCCTCCTGTACAGGATTCCTCCGTTGTGAAAGAAATTGTTAGATAACCTCCGAAGTGTGCGCTTCTGAGTAGCGTTGGCAAGCTCTGGATATTCTCCTGTTGTCAAGTATTCTTTGATGTCGTGGAACCACGATTTTCCATCCGCTTCTTCCTCAACATGAGCACAATAAGCTGGTTGGCCATAAATCTTGACCTGGATGGGATCAATGAAATTTGTATCTGGATGCTGAATCATGGATGACAAAGTGGCTAGTGCATCAGCGAACTCATTCTGTATTCTGGGAACATGCTGAAATTCGATCGTTGTGAATCTCTTCCACAACTCCTGTATGTGATGCAAATAAGGGAGTATCTTAGAATTCTTGGTTGCCCACTCTTCTCGAACCTGGTGTATGAGTAGGTCCGAGTCTCCGATCACTAGTCACTCTTGAATGTTCATATTGATGGCCAGTTTGAGCCCTAAGATGCACGCTTCGTACTCGGCCATGTTGTTGGTGCATGGGAACCTAAGCTTGGCGGATACCGGGTAATGCTGACCAGTTTCTGATACCGGGACTGCTTCTATGCCAACTCTTTTGAAATTTGTGGCTCCGTCGAAAAACATCCTCCAACCATCATAGGAATCTGCAATGTCCTCTCCTATGAAAGTTATTTCCTCATCAGGAAAATACGTCTTTAGTGATTCGTATTCTCCTCCCACAGGATTCTCGGCGAGGTGATCTGCCAAAGCTTGTCCCTTGACTGCCTTCTAAGTGACGTAAACAATGTCGAATTCACTTAGTAGGATTTGCCACTTGGCGAGATTGCCAGTAGGCATGGGTTTCTGGAAGATATACTTTAGCGGGTCCGTTTTGGATATGAGATAAGTGGTGTAGGCACAGAAATAGTGCCTCAACTTCTGAGCTACCCAGGTCAGAGCATAACAGGTGCGTTCTAATAAGGAATACTGAGCCTCGTACGGGGTAAACTTCTTGCTGAGGTAGTAGATGGCTTGCTCCTTTCTCCCCGTTTCATCGTGTTGTCCCAAAACACAACCGAATGCTCCATCCAATACTGCGAGATAAAGCAGAAGGGGTCTTCCTGGCTCAGGCGGAACCAAGACTGGCGGCATAGACAAGTATTCCTTAATTCTGTCAAAAGCTTTCTGACAATCATCAGTCCATTTGGTGGCGGCATCCTTCTTCAGCATCTTGAAGATAGGTTCACAAATGACGGTGGACTAAGCTATGAACCGACTAATATAGTTGAGTCTTCCCAGAAAACTCATCACATCTTTCTTGTTCTTTGGTGGTGGCAATTCCTGGATGGCTCTGACCTTTGACGGATCCAATTCTGTTCCTCGGCGACTCACGATGAAACCCAGTAACTTTCCAGCAGGAACCCCGAACGCACACTTGGCGGGATTCAATTTCAAATTGTACCTTCTCAACCTGTTGAAGAATTTTCTCAAGTCTTCCATATGATCTGCGGCTTTCTTAGATTTGATGATGATGTCATCCACATATACCTCGATTTCTTTATGTATCATGTCATGAAAGATGGTAGTCATGGCTCTCATGTAGGTGGCACCAGCATTCTTCAAACCAAACGGCATCATTCTGTAACAATACATCCCCCATGGCGTGATAAAGGCTGTTTTCTCTGCATCCTCTTCATCCATCCATATCTGATGGTATCCAGCGAAACAATCGACGAATGACTGCAACTCATGCTTGGTGCAGTTGTCAATCAAAATGTGTATGTTTGGCAAGGGGAAGTCATCTTTGGGACTGGCCCGGTTGAGATCCCGGTAGTCGACACAGACTCTGACTTTCCTGTCCTTCTTCGGTACTGGCACGAAGTTGGCTAACCATGTTGGATACTCCACTACCCTAAGAACCCTGGCTTTGACTTGCTTGGTAACCTCTTCTTTGATTTTCAAACTCATGTCGGGTTTGAACTTTCTGAGCTTTTATTTTACTGGTGGATATGTTGGATCTGTTGGCAACTTGTGAGCTACAATGGATGTGCTGAGACCAGTCATATCATCATAAGACCAGGCAAAGATGTCCTCATACTCTCTTAAGAACTCGGTGTACTCTTTCTCTTCTGATGGCGACAAGTGCACACTGATACGCATTTCCTTGACATTCTCTGTATCTCCCAAATTAACAATCTCAGTTTCGTCCAAGTTAGATTTTGGCCTATTCTCAAAGTTCTCAACCTCTCTGACAACCTCTTCTGGTATATCATCCTCTTCTAAATCTATATCTGTTTGTTGCGTTGTCTCGTTGCAAGTCACAGTCGTTGGTTCATCATCAAGATAGGTAATAGTAATGCTGTGTAAAATAAAGTAAATGACAGAGAAAAATAATAAGAGCGAGATATGTAATAAACTTGGAAATTCTTTGATTGAATTGATAATTATTCGAAACATCGGAGCTCTTTTCAAAAGTAAAGACAATGCGGAAAGGAAAAATCAACTAGTAAAAAGTAAAAGATGCGATGCATGGTGCTTTGTTTAGCCTTGCTACCCCGAAGCTTTCCGGGCCCTGGCGGTTCTGATCGACCAATTAGTGAGGCACTCCCCTCGATTTTAGGCTTGTATGGGAGGGCCTTCCTCCCCTTCCTCCTCGAAGATAATACAACAGTCCATATCATTTTCCAGAAATAAGTTCTTCATCGCTGCTAATGCTTCATCCTCCTCTGATCCATATATGATGTCAGCTGGCTGGAAAGTCTGCTTTAGACGAGGTATAGGGTGCTCCCGTGGATAGTATGGGCCGCACCACGGTGGCGACCAATGTTTTGAACCCCTCCCAGGTGTATTCATACCCTAAACCAAAGGTAGTACCGTGTTTCTTCAACTTGATGGGTTTGGCGATCCCTTGGAGGTTTTTGCCAAGTCCATTTCCGGGCTCATACCCACACCAGTTCAGGATACTTTCAATCTTGTTGTCCCACCATTTGTCTTTGTCTACAGTGTTGACTCGCTCGATGTGGTGGTATGTTTCTCCGCCTATTCTCCTTCTGCCCCCAATCATTGGGATAGTTTGGCGACTGTATATGGGGTTGCTACCGTCGCCATAAATGATCACCTCTTGGTGATTCCACTCGAACTTTACTGATTGATGCAGGGTCTATGCCACAGCTCCAGCGGCGTGGATCCAGGGTTGTCCTAGCAACAAATTGCAGGATGCCGGGACGTCTATCACTTGGAAGTCAACATCGAACCAAGTTGGTCCCATTTGCAGGCACAGGCTGATTTCCCCAATGGTGGATCTTTGGGACCCATCGAAGGCTTTAACATTGATAGCCCCGTCCTTGATCTCATGCAAACCTTTCCCCAACGTCCTGAGAGTTATTAGTGGACAAATGTTAAGGCTAGATCCTTCGCCGACCAAGATTCTAGTGATGAAATAATCTTCGCATTGTATGGTGATATGCAACGCCTTGTTGTGACTTAGTCCTTCTGGTGGTAGCTCATCCTCGTGGAAGGTGATCTTGTGACTTTCCAACACTTGTCCTACCATATTTGCCATTTTGCCTCCTGTTATGTTGCTGGGAACATACGCTTCACTCAATATTTTCATCAGAGCATTTTTATGTGCCTCAGAGCTTTGCAGAAGAGCCAGGATGGAAATCTGCGCTGGTGTTTTGTTCAACTGCTCCACGATCGAGTATTCTTTAGCCAGTATCTTTCTCCAAAGGTCATCAAGCCCGGTCTCAACAGGCCGTCCCGAGGCTTGTTTGCTGGACTCAGCTAAATGTTTCAGAGTGTAGACCCTGCCTGTTCTGGTCATGCCCTGTGCGGCGATCGTTTCTCCGGTTTTTGTTTTCCCTTTTCTCCAAGCTTCCGCTGTGTAATCCCATGGTATGGCGTTTGAATTGAATGGGGTCATATCTGTCATCGTGACCGGAATAGGCACCCTTGGAGGTAACACAACAACTTCAAAAGGTGCAGGTGCCTTTGGGGTTCCAAACTCGACCTCAATTGGTCCTGGTGCCTTCACAAGAGGTGTTTCGAACTCGAGCGGTATGGACATATTCACCTCATCGCCCCCAGAAGGCTGGATCTGGACAACAATGGGGTTGAGGGTGACCGTTGACTTCTTCGGTTCATCCCCTTCGGCAATCAATCCAATTGTCCCTTTGGGGTCCCAATCATCCTCAATTTCGATCACATGAATGCCTCCACCCTTGTGGTCAGGCAGAGGGTTGTTGCGGACATTGGGAGCGGGCTCCTTTGCTATGATGACCTTGTTGTCAATCAAGGCCTGAATCTTGTCTTTCAAGGAGCGACATTCATCAATGGTATGGCCTTTCATTCCGGAATGGTATGCGCAGGTTTTGTTTGGATTGATCCATTGGGAGGGATTTTCTGGAGTTATGGCTGGGATAGGGGTAACATAACCGGCTGCTTTGAGTCTTTCATATAGTTGGTCGATTGGTTCGGCAATGGCGGTATATTGTCTGGGAGGTCTTCGGTCGAAATTTGGTCTGGGTCGAGGAAAGTTTTGGCGAGTGGGTGGTGAGGGGTAGTGAGAAGTTTGGGAGTTATATGCTTGGTATACAGGTGCGGGTTGGGAATATCTTGGTGAGGTGGGTTGATATGTAGGTGGTGGAGGTGATTGGTGGAATTTGGTATGTGGGCGAGGGTGCTTGGTAATTTAGGGAAGGCTGATATGTAAGTGGAGTTGAGGGATATGTTTGGTATTTCATAGGGGACTTGGTTCTTTGCGCAGCCATTACGGAGTTCACGTCCTTTTTCTTTAACATGCCACCGGACTGTAAAGCCTTGTTGGTAGCCTGTAATGCTTCGAGATTAGTGACCATACCATTCTTGATACCTTCTTCAATTCTTTCTCCCAACTTGATGATGTCGGAGAATTTCTGACCCTTTATCAGCATTAACCTTTCGTAGTATTGTGGATCCTGAGCCCGGACAAAGAACCTGTTCATCTGCTCTTCTTCTAAGGCCGGCCTGACCTTAGCAGCTTCTGACCTCCAACGAGTAGCATACTCGCGAAATGTTTTGGTGGGTTTCTTCTTCAGAATCTGGATATAAAACACATCTGGTACGTTCTCTGTGTTGAACCTGAATCGGTCCATAAAGTCGGATGCCATGCTTACCCAGCTTGTCCATTTCTTTGAATCCTGGCTGATGTACCAAGATAATGCATCTATTTTCAAACTCCTCATGAATAGCTTTATGCGGATTTTCTCATCCCTTCCAACTCCTACCAGCTTATCACAATACATTCTCAGATGGACCCTGGGATCACCTGTACCGTCGAACATCTCGAACTTGGGAGGTTTGTACCCCTCCGGAAGTTCAACATCTGGCTGAACACAAAGATCTTCGTAGTTCAACCCCTCAACGCCTTTGCTACCTTCGACACCCTGGATCCGGCTAGTTAACTTCTTGAGCTCCGCGGCCAGATTTCTGATAAGGGAGTCTTTGTCGTCTGATTCAGATGAACTTGAGATTGGTTGGGTATAATGGGGTATAGTATCCACAAAGATAGGAGTGTTGTGGAGGTGGTCGTTTGTGGTGTTTTGTGGTTCGGGAATGAGCAGTGGAGTGTTATTGCATGTGTTCCAGGCTTGGGTGTAAGCGGGTTGTATTGGTGGTTGCGGGGTATTTTGTGGAGGTGCGGGGTTCTGGGTGTTAACATCAGGAGCGGCAAGAGTGATTGATAGGCTTGCCAAGTTCCGAACTTGGTCTAATTCTTCCCGAAATTTCAGCAATGTCTGCTCAAGATGAGCAGCAGTTCCCTTGGCAATTGGGGTATTCTGAGAGGTCTCCTCAATTTCCTTTCTAACATTGGCGTCTCCCATTCTACCTTTGTTCTTGTTTTTGATAGGACTCGGAGGAGGAGGAGGTGGAGGGCCCTTGGATCTTGTAGAGTATGCTGATGGTGCCAGAAAAACAAAAAGGTAAAAAGTTAGTGTGGATTCTGAGAAAAAGAATATTGCGATATTTAAACACATTGTGCAAGAGTATAAGTCGTTTCCTAATTTGGGTGCCTCGTTGTGCCTGAGGTAGGCCTAGAGACAAATTAACTTTGGAGAACTTATAATGCTAAATGCCTCATTTTATTGATAAAAATAAGACGAGTCTTAAAACAACTAAATAACAGGAAATGAAAATATCACTAATGGCCAGTGGCCTTATTACATCTATGAAAGCAGGAAATAAAAGACCCTAACTACTTGGTCCCAGAAGGACCTTCTTCAGGTTGAATGTTCTCGTTGATCAGATCCTCCAGCTCACGCAGATTCTCAATTAAAAACACCTTCGCCATACGTTCTCATTCGCCTTCCTCAGCGTTTTGACAGTCGGTGACTCTTTTCCTCACTTTTCCTTCTAATTCCAGCAGGCTGTACTCCAGGTATTCCAGCTTCTCACCAGCCTTGGTGACCCTATCTTTCCATTCATTGATTTGGTCGTCTGATGGGAGATTTCTCCACCAGGTCAGCAAAAGTGAGGGTACACTGACCATACCGAAGTCGGGGACCTCGTGCCTCATTTCTGCAAAACAAAGCATTAGACCCTTACCCCACCAGACTCGACTATTTAAATCAACAATTAGCATAATAGGCATTTAGTTCTCCAAATAAATGCACAGAATATGGGGGGTGTCCGTTTGGGTTTCAGGGAAACCCGATGGACTTTGGACTAGGCTATCTTAATGAGTCATTATGCGGACAACATAACTGACTCGGCTAGGTTTGACCATGATGCATGAACAGTTTAACGGAGTAAGGTTTCTATTTTTGAAGTGCTAGACAGGTACCCTTGAGCGGACAACTCAAGAGGGAAAGGCGCAGAACCGTCGACTACACCGTTGATCGACTGGTTTTACCGCAAATATGCCTTTGCCACATTTAGGGGGTGATAATATTGGAAGAGCGCAACCACTCATTGTAAGCGTTGCTATAGTATTTGTTTGGCACGAGTGGAGTATGATGTTGAAGATGCAGTTTACAGGAATGAAACAAATTTACATGTATTTTCACGTTCATAGAATAAATGATTACAATAAATGCTCGAAATTACAATGGTATTGAAATAATAAAGCAGTAAAGGAAAGCAGTTAAAGGAAAGGAAAGACATGAAGAGCCAAGTTAGTTTTCACGATGAAATAATTAAAAGGCAAGAAATAAAGGCAATTAATGAAATAATGAAGTCACAAATAGCATGTAATGGTAAAAAGCCTAAAGAAAGTCCCCAGCAGAGTCGCCATGCCGTCGACGCCCCCTTTCCATTGGACGGAGAGTCCGGAAATCGGGAATACAACATTATGGGAGGACAAATCTTATTCCCTTGCGAGAATTGGGTTTTGGAGTTTTGGAGAGTCGCCACCTAATGATTATAGTGCATTAGGACACTTTTAAAGGAATAAAGAAATTGAGAAGAAGAAAACCAGAGTTTGGGTAAGGGCTTAGAGATTATCTCGAGGGGAAGGTGTTAGGCACCCCTCAAGATCCACTAGTGTGGTTCCCGGCCATGCTATAATTGTGACTTTAAGAAGGAAGAAACAAATAAAGTTGGCACATAGTAATTACAAATAAGTTTAAAGCTTTTAGAAAGAAAGAAAAGAATAGACAATTTTTAGAAAAAAGAGTTAATTAAAAGAAGCAGAATTAAAAGAAAGCATTGCAAATAAAAGAAGACAGGGAAGGGGGTCCTAGGTTTAAACATATTATGGATCACATCAATGCAATACCTGGCGCACACTTCTCAGAAGAGGGGTCGCACGTGATATTAGCGCACCGGTCATCATATCCATATTCTACCCTTTCCCACCCCATTAAGGTATTAAAGCGCGTTTAGTCTCGATTACTTATTGCATGCTAGTACCCGTCCCAACCTATCAGTCCCGGGGTATAGGGACTTCTAATCCTAGAAGGGGAGAAAGAGATGGAGCTTTTATGGAGTTTCAAAGGATAAAACTCTAATTCGTCAATCAAAACAAATACCAAGTAGGGGGAAGAACAAGCAGATAAACAAGGCTCAAATAAACCCCTTAAATCAGACAACATATAGTTTAGCATGCCTTGCACATACTGATTTGGTCTTAAATTAAAATTAGGCGGCGAACGGACTGGTTTAACACATATATTTAGACAGAAAGTCTGCATTAGGCAACTCGGATACAATTGTCAGAAATTAAAGTATTCAACGCGAGTTATTTAGAGAAGTACTGATTTCAGAAGATAGGCTAATGCAAAAGAGTTTTTGAAAGAAAGAACAGACTGCAGACTTAGTTTAGAAATAAGTTTCAAAGAAAATCAGCGGACTGTCCTGTTGTAAAACACAGAAATAATTGTAAAGAATTTCAGAGAAAAGATAGAACTATCTAAGGACAAGAGTAAGCTGCAGAACTGTTTTAAAAGACGAGTTCAGGAAGACTAGAATTTAGTGGGAAAACGCTTAGGCAGAATATTAGAAAAGAAATTGTTTCAGAAAAGATGCAGATTTGAAGAACTCAACTTTTAGGACAAATGTACACTGATTCGAGAGAGTTTTATCAAAAATATTAAGGCTTTTGAAAACGTTACTGAATTAAGGCGTTAAGGACCAGTTAACAGATTATTATCAGACGAATTTGATGCGAAATCCTATAGGCATGATATATATATATATATTTGATTTTTCAGAACCTGTTAAAGAATTTATGAAGAGATGACTGTTTTTAATTAATCCTCAAGTTTGCCTAANTCAATCAACAGCCAGTAAAATCAGGATTTGAGTCTGAATCCAACCAGGAAAGGTGAAGAGAGGTTTAATTTAAAGAAAATCAATAACACTCAATCAAACCTTATAAAAAAGGATTCGGAATCAATCACAAGTTGGCAAAAGGCCTTTTGAAAGAAGATTTTATCATATATAAAGCATACAGACATGTGAAACAAGAGAGAAACTAGCATAGAAAAATTCAGAGTCATAACAAAGAAGGTTTAGTTCATAGACTCAGAATGAGTTTGAGAGAGTCAAGGGTTCTGAATAGAACCCTAGTCCAAACATAAAGTCAAGCCTGCCAAAAAACCCCCCAAATACTAGGGTTGCTGACTCGAGCCAGATGCATAGACGAGAAGACAACAACTAGAACAGGCTCAGTTAGTCTCTTTCCAGAGACTTGTGAGGAAACAAACAAATAGCATAGCAGGTTCAAGGCAAATGGAATGTAGAAACTAATTTGAAACACAGGGAACACATTTAAGCAAAGCTTGTCACTCAAACAAGTTCAGGAGAGAAGAGGCGATGTAAGCTTAGGGAAACAGTAGATGAAACATGCTTAGAGTTCAAACAAAGGTCCAGTAAAGGCAAACAAGGATTAAAAGCTCAGTAAAAAATATAGTAAAGGGACATATAAGATAGACATGTAAAAGCATGCTATAGAAACCAGTAGAAGAAAGAACAGAGGACAAAAATAGAAGAACATACATAACACGGCAAACATAAGAACACAAGAGAAAAAGAACATGCGAGTTGGAAGAGGGAACATAAGAACATGGCACAGATAGATTCACACAAAGAAAAGAAGAAGAAGAAATAGAAATCATTTTAAGACTTTCAGAAACCCTAAATTAAAAATAAACTAATTTTGAAAGAAAAATTGGGGAAAAAGCTTAAAACGTCGAATATAGCACAGATATAGTATAGATCTAAGAAAACAACCAGAGAATCGAATAGCTTTAGAGTTTCAGAGAAACCCTAGAAATAAGAAGGCTTGGAAGAAAGTCTGGTCTCGAGTCGGAGATGGCCAGAGATAGGCTCCTGAAGCTTGAACACGCCGGAGCAAGGCCGGAGAGGCCATAGAACCACGGATCTGTAGAGGATCTGAACGGACGCCGTCGAGGTCAGCCCTCGAAATCTCGAACACCCATGGTTTAGGGGTGAAGGAAGGTGAGTACAGGCCATTCATGGCCTGGGAAGCCATGGATTCCGGTGAACTTATGGTCAGAGAAAGGTGAGAGGGGCTAGGGTTTCGGGACCCTTCCAGAGAGTTTGAGAGGAGAGGGGGTTTCAGAGGCGGTTGCTGAAGAGAAATGAGGATTAGGGTTGGGTTAGGCGGAATTAAAAAGGAAAGGGTTGATCGTGGATGTTGATCAAAAGGATCAACGGCTTGGATTAAAAGGATTCCCGGGCGGGTCGGATAACGGGTTAAGGGGGTTGGGTTAAATGAATTGGGCTGGTCCGATTTTGGTTCTGAAATTGGGTCAATGGAGGGCAGAAATTGAAACGAAATTGGTGCTACAATTGAAATGAATTGGGGCCAAAACTTAAATAGCCAGTTTTTCCCTTTTATTTTTTAAAAATAGTAAAAAATAGTTTAAAAGCAAATTAAAGGTACTGAGTCAGTAAATAATATATAAATATCAATTTAAAAATACTGGAACCAATTTTATAATTATAAAATGCCATTGAATCTTAAAGAGGCTAGTATTGCAATTACATGCATTTTAGTTTTAAAAATACCAAACGAATTTGTAAAAATATGCAAAAATCATGTTAGCTACGTTTTGATGTAAATATGAGAATAAAAATAAATTGTTCACCAAAATGATAATTTTGGGAATAATTATTGGATTTTATGGTATAAAAATAGGCAATAAATTGGTTTAAAAAATCATTAAAAATGCCAAAACCCTTTGGTGTAATTATATATGCACATATGTGCTATTTGGAAAGTATTTTGGGTATAAAAATACATAGGGAAAAATTGGGTATCAACAATATCTCGAATGAAGAATCGAAAATCAACTCAGCACAGCCGAAATCCTCCCTGTCGGCGGCATCTTCAAAGTAAACAGCCAAAGTCAAGCAAGAGACTGTAACACGCGCTACAACGCGGGTCCGAACGGAATGTTGACACCTAGCGCCCGTCGCGTTGAATCATCAATGCAAGCAATGCCTGCCAAACTGGGATTAAGGCTAAGGGCCTTCGCCATCAAAAAACAAAAAATTCGACCTCGTTCGAACTCAGACGGGTTGTTATTTTGATAAGTTCGAAATAACACCCTTAGGGATAAGGGCCTTCGCCATCAAAGTAAGAAAGGTTCGACCTCGTTCGAACTCAGACGGGTTGTTATTTCGATAAGTCAAAATAACACCCTTAAGGCTAAGGGCCTTCGCCATCAAAAAACAAAAGGTTCGACCTCGTTCGAACTCAGACGGACTGTTATTTCGATAAGTTCGAAATAACACCCTTAAGGCTAAGGGCCATCGCCATCAAAGTAAGAAAGGTTCGACCTCGTTCGAACTCAGACGGGTTGTTATTTCGATAAGTTCGAAATAACACCCTTAAGGCTAAGGGCCTTCACCATCTAAGTAAGAAAGGTTCGACCTCGTTCGAACTCAGACGGGCTATTATTTCGATAAGTCGAAATAACACCCTCAGGCCAAGGGCCTTCGCCATCAAAGATCGAAAGGTTCGACCTCGTTCGAACTCGGACGAGCGGTTATTTCGATAAGTTCGAAATAACACCCTTAAGGCTAAGGGCCTTCACCATCAAAGTAAGAAAGGTTCGACCTCGTTCGAACTCAGACGGGCTGTTATTTCGATAAGTTCGAAATAACACCCTTAAGGCTAAGGGCCTTCGCCATCAAAGTAAGAAAGGTTCGACCTCGTTCGAACTCAGACGGGTTGTTATTTCGATAAGTCTAAATAATACCCTTAAGCCTAAGGGCCTTCGCCATCAAAAAACGAAAGGTTCGACCTCGTTCGAACTCAGACGGGCTGTTATTTCGATAAGTTCGAAATAACACCCTTAAGGCTAAGGGCCTTCAGAATCAAAGTAAGAAAGGTTCGACCTCGTTCAAACTCAGACGGGCTGTTATTTTGATAAATCAAAATAACACCCTTAAGGCTAAGGGCCTTCGCCATCAAAAAATGAAAGGTTCAACCTCGTTCGAACTCAGACGGGCTGTTATTTTGATAAGTTCGAAATAACACCCTTAAGGCTAAGGGCCTTCGCCATCAAAAAATGAAGGGTTCGACCTCGTTCGAACTCAGACGGGCTGTTATTTCGATAAGTTCGAAATAACACCCTTAAGGCTAAGGGCCTTCGCCATCAAAGTAAGAAAGGTTCGACCTCGTTCGAACTCAGACGAGCTGTTATTTCGATAAGTTGAAATAACACCCTTAAGGGCCTTCGCCATCAAAAAACGAAAGGTTCGACCTCGTTCGAACTCGGACAGACTGTTATTTCGATAAGTTCGAAATAACACCCTTAAGGCTAAGGGCCTTCGCCATCAAAGTAAGAAAGGTTCGACCTCGTTCGAACTCAGACGGGCTGTTATTTCGATAAGTCGAAATAACACCCTAAGGCCAAGGGCCTTCGCCATCAAAGATCGAAAGGTTCGACCTCGTTCGAACTCGGACGAGCGGTTATTTCGATAAGTTCATAATAAAACCCACAAGTCTAGAAGCCTTCATCACCAAAAAGGGAAGAGCAAAACTGGGACTCGCCTGATGAGCTCCCACCTTGCGACAAGATCATGAATCACCAGAAAGAAAGTTGAATAGCAAGACAAGTGGCGAAAAAGAAAATTCTTTATTCATCAAGTCATAAATGCAGGCTGTCGCCACTTACATCCGGCCCAGGCCAGTCGACTAATAAAAAAAAGAGAAGAAAACAACAAGAAGAAATAAACGCCAATCAGCGAACGAAATGAAAAGAAAAAACAAACGTACAACTTTTTTCACTCATCATCACCGCCGTCTTCACCATCATCTCTATAAGGCTCATCATCTTCGTCGTCTTCACCCCCATCAGCTTCGGGTGTCGCCACATCATATCCACAGTTGGCACAAGCCTCGCGAGCCTTCGCTCGCGCCTCCTCATAGGCAGCCTCAGACACGGTGCTCGCTTCCCACAAGTTCTTGAATATATCCCGCTGGGCTTCGGCGTAGACCCAGAGCTCATGAGTCTGGCGAGGAACGGCAACATGGGACGGTCCAGCCTGGGCCCTCAGCCGCTGATTCTCCGCCTCCAAAGCCGCGACTCGATCTGCCAGAACCGAAGCCTCCTGATCGATCGTGCAGATGCGCTCCTCGAGCCTCGCCTCCATAAGGGTCGCAGTCGCCCTCTCTGATTCTTGCTGGGACTTGAGCACACGAATAGTCTCTTCTAGAGCCGCCGCCCTTGCCAGAGCCTCAGACCAGGCTCTCTCAATACGCTCTAAACCGGCAACCTTGCTCTCCATTGCAGACAATTTCCCTCTCCATTTGGCGCTCATCTCCTCAACCTGAGCCCGACGCTGATCCATCTCCAACTGCATCGCTCCCAACTTGCCCTGCAGGTACTCGCACTCGGCAGCGACCCCCTTACCCAATTCAAGCTCCTCGTCCTTGAGGCGAAGTTGCTCTTCAAGCTCGCTCTTGCTACGGATCGTCTGAAGCAGCTCTTGGTCACTTTTCTCCAATTCCTCGCCCAGATCCCGATTGCGGGTCCGTCCTTAACCTTTCGTGCAACTCACGACACTTGTTTTGATAGCGACGATACTTCCCCAACATCTGCAAGAAAATCCTCGACCGGGTATTGGCCCTCCGGATGCTCTCCACCTCCAGCAGATACGTCTGAAAAATAAGAAAGCGGTTAAAATAATACTCGTTCGCGCCGAGAGAGGCTGAAACAAAATTCAGAGATAACATACCCGCAAACCCATAACAGCCACTTCGTCCCTCAATTCGGCATCAGGGATATTCCGTAGGGACTCGTTCTCGGCCTCCGAACACAGCAAGTTGAACTGCGGCACCAAGTTATCCCCCTGCACCAAAGGATTCACATCGGAGGGAATCTCGATAAAACGGGCTGACCCCCCCGCGTGAACCACCGAGTGAGTAAGGCCCTCCTCAAACATCCGAACATCATCAGGATCCAAGTCAGACTCGGATTCATATTCGTCGACCACTACACCCTTTCCTCTCTCTGCCGCCGAAGGTGGGACACGACCCGCCGCAGAAGAAGAAGGCATGCTCGAGGTCATAATGGCAACACTAGGGGTCCGGTTCTCTGCTCCAGCAGGGCATCCTGCGTCATCAACAACAGGAACTCCGGGCTGAACCACTGCAACAGCCGCATCTTCCTGGCTCTAACTGCCAGCGCCAACTTCGGCCACCCGCTCTGCACCCGTGGTAGATGCTACAACAACACCTTCCTCTGGGCCCGTTGGGGGAGAATCCAAGTTGATCACTGTCGGAGGCGACATCTCGAACTCCACCCTCCGTCTCTTCGACAGCCCTTCTTCCTCCCCGGTCGACGGTGAATCATTCTTAGGGCGGACATCACCGGAAGGGACCTCATCCTAAGAGGCAGCCCGGGTCGGAGTGACCAAGGCCGCAGATTCGACTGATACAGCCCTTGATGATGGATGTGTAGCAGGAACAACGACGAGACGAGCAGATGCGGCCGGCTGGCGAAAGGCTAATTGAGGAGCTCTGGCTCTCCGCACCATCCCTGCCAACGACAAACAAATGTGTGAGAAACGAAACAAGGATGACTAAAAGAAAGAAAAAAGAAGGGGGGTGTTCTCAGCTACGAGAGGCCTATGTTCGAATCTCTCATGAAAAGTCGACCAGGTATGAATCCCCACCGTATGGGGGAGGACGGCCTCCACCCACTCGCGAATCCCTTCGAGGGGCGACAGAGGCAATCTCTCAGCTGCGAAAAGAAAGAGCAACTTAATACCCATAACACAAAATGAAATCGGACATTCCATTCATAGAAGACACACACTTACGTGCAAAGTTCCACCTCTCGGGGAACCCAGCCGGGTCCGCCACGATGTGTTCGGTCCGCACATAGAAGAAATTATCATAGAATCGATGATTAGTTCTGTCGTCCATCTTCACCACCAAGCCCTTCGACCCATGAGGACGCGCATGCAGCACTTTGCCTCGAATCAATTGGGGAGCGAAAAGGCTGAGCACGTGGCCCAGGGTGACCTCACGTCCTGCGAGCTCCGCGTACTTTATCATCATGAGGAACAACTTGTACAAGTAAGGAGAGAGCTGGGCAGGGTACACCTCGTAATAGCGGCAGAAATCCACCACCAGCATAGGAAGTGGGAACGTGTACCTTACGATAAAGGGGTAGGCGTAAAACATGCAGAATCCGGGACGGTCGACCTGAACTCGGTCATTTTTCCCCGGCAGTTGTATCTCGACGAAATTAGGGATTCCCCAGCGCTCCCTCAATTCCGTGATCCCTCTCTCCCCTATTAGGGAAGCGATGTTCTCTGGCTCCGTTCCACCACTCATGGTGAAATCGGTGGCATCCCTTCCAGGGCGAGGCAAGATTTCGTCCACTGATGGAACCTCTAACTCTTCCTCTTCCACTACATCCGCTCCGCCGGCGGCCTGAACTGGGTCTTCCGGTGCCGGAGCTGCGACGGGAAGAGTGCCACGAGAAGAACTGTCGTCCATTTTTTGGCTGAAAAGGAAAACTTCCTAAAAAGTTGAAGAGATTGGGTGTTGCGATAAGCAGAAGAATGAGCTAGAATTCGAAATGTCAGAAAAGGAGATATCCTGGAAATTCTCTCGAGATGAACAATGAAGTGTGGGAAGCAAATGGCAAGGTTTCCCAATTTATAAGAGGCAAAAATTTCCCGAGCGCGAAACCCAATAGTTGCCATTCAAATCCGACGGGACGCGAAGTGATTCAGATCCTCAGTAACGTGCGTCATAATGACTGCTTACACGAAATAACGCTTCGTTTGCCAACCGGAGTTTCGGTTTCGAAACCATCGTAATGGTACACGAGTACTGAAAAGACACCCCCACACGATCCTAAAATTCACAACGCAATCAAGGAACAGAATGGAGGTCAGATTCCCTACGACTACGTTACGCACATGATCCGTCCGTCGAAGTCGATGAGGTACGACCCCGACGAACGGAGGGACTAACTGTATTGGTCAAAATCTGACCACCACGTCCGGGGCGGGCACGATCCCACCCCTATCATCTTACAAAAAGAAGTCAACGAAGTCGACTTCATCCCATCATTACGATATTCGACATAAGCAATGAGGGCAAGGCTTCTTCACGACCAATAAGCTTCCCGGCCCAACCATGCCAAGTCATGGTAAATACAAGAAGGTCTTCGACTATAAAGAGGGGAAAAAGAGAATTGAAAGGGGGGTCTTCTTCCTCTCCTACTTCTCCTCGGACAAAGGCTCTAATAGAGGAGAACGATGAAGAGAGCTCCACAAAAGAGAGGATTCTTCACCTATGGGGCAAGAGAGAGAGAGAGCTCCATCTTTGTATCTAAAAAGGGGACAAAACTATTGTAATCATTCCCCTCTCTAAGGAGAGGTAAAGAAAAACTCTTTCTGATATTTCATCTGTCCAATATATAATTGATGTTACTTTGTCTTTCGATCCAGTATTAATTATGATTGACTATGATTTACCCCTTCATCTTTTTGATTGATTTTCTAAGAAAGAGTTTAACATCTTTTGAGTCAAACAGTCCTTCCTCGAATCTTGCATGAACACGGGATATTTTATGCACCAAACTACCATTTTTACATTAGAGGCCATGTACCTCGTCAGTTGTCAATGTGAGCATTCTCATTGATATTACGTATGCGATCATTGTAAGAAAAGAAAAAAAGGTATAATTAATAAATGCCATGTATCACTTTATTTAAAATTAAACTCAAATTCGTTTCCAACTGTATCATATGATTGGATGACCATTCACTCCTCTTCCACTTTTAAAAACAATCAAATAGAAATGGAAATAACAGAAGATCAATTGTATGACATACAAAGTGCGGTAGGTGTACACGTATTTATGCGTGAAAAGCTTTGTATGGGTCAAAATCCGACCCCACGATGATTAACGAAGTTAATCTCGTCTTAAGCTAATTCATGATTGATAAGTGGTATGACCACTCAGAACTAATGGTGTTTAACTCTCATCTGATTCGATCAACAAGGCCACGGCCCATCTGTCATCACGAAGGCGGAACCCCAACGTGGTCACGGCCACTTATTGCCAGCTCACGAAGCTCGCAGCTATAAATACCAAGAGAGGGAGCCCTAGAAAGGGGGCTTCTTCTTGAGCACTATTCACGAGAGAGAAATTGATAGCAATACCCATATTATGGGAAAAGAGAACACCATTGTAAGGCTCTGAACCTCTTCAAGAAGAGGCAGACCAAATCAATACCATGAATAAAAGTTCCTAATATGTTTCCCCTTAATTATCAGTTCTTACTTTTCATATCTTTCATTTGGTCCGACGGTTTATTACGGTTTGCTATGATTTTCCCTCGATTTATTTGTATTGTTTTACACTCATAAAGTATATGATAACTTTTGGGTCAAACAATTTGGCGCCGTCTATGGGGATTTCCTAGAAAAATCGCGTAGTTCTTCCCTGGACCAAAAGGAAAGAAACGCCTGAATAGGAAAAACAACCTAGCTCAAACAATCCAAAGCGGCATATCGGACAAGGGAAACTCGAAGATCTCAAATCAAAACCCGAATCCTCTGTTTCTCTGATCTCGGATAGTGCAAACAAGAAGAAGAAGCCCCTCCTAAGGGAGGATCTCTGTAAGACATCTCCCGCATCCCTGATACGGGTTCCAGCCGGAAACCGGCACGGAAATATCTCGAACCAAGAGTCGTCTCAGCCCCTCCCAAGGGAGGATCTCTGTAAGACATCTCCCGCATCCCTGATACGGGTTCCAGCCGGAAACCGTCACGGAGATATCTCGAACCAAGAGTCATCTCAGCGCCTCCCAAGGGAGGATATCTGTAAGACATCTCCCTCATCCCTGATACAGGTTCCAGCCGAAAATCGGAACGGAGATATCTCGAACCGAGAGTCACCTCAAGACAGCCTACATACCCCGATTGGGAAGACAACGTATAAGCTGCTCAAGATCTCGAATCAAAACCGAGCTTTAGCACTCAATACCCACAACGTGGGACCAATCAAATTTAACAAAGTTCAACTACGGTTGAACTGGGACTCAGGCTATGCGCCTTAGCCATCGAATTTAACAAAGTTCAACCTCAGTTGAACCAAGACTCAGGCTATGCACCTTCGCCATCGAATTTAACAAAGTTCAACCACAGTTGAACCAAGACTCAGGCTATGCGCCTTCGCCAGTAAGTTCAACTACAGTTGAACTGGGACTCAGGCTATGCGCCTTCGCCAGTAAGTTCAACTACAGTTGAACTGGGACTCAGGCTATGCGCCTTCGCCATTAAATCTAACGAGTTCGACCTCGCTCGAACTACAAGGCTACGCGCCTTCGCCAGAAAGTTCAACTACAGTTGAACTGGGACTCAGGCTATGCGCCTTCGCCATCGAATTTAACAAAGTTCAACCTCAGTTGAACCAAGACTCAGGCTATGCGCGTTCGCCATCGAATTTAACAAAGTTCAACCACAGTTGAACCAAGACTCAGGCTATGGCTATGCGCCTTCGCCAGTAAGTTCAACTATAGTTGAACTGGGACTCAGGCTATGCGCCTTCGCCAGTAAGTTCAACTACAGTTGAACTGGGACTCAGGCTATGTGTCTTCGCCAGTAAGTTCAACTACAGTTGAACTGGGACTCAGGCTATGCGCCTTCGCCATTAAATCCAACGAGTTCGACCTCGCTCGAAGTACAAGGCTACGCGCCTTCGCCAGTAAGTTCAACCACAGTTGAACTGGGACTCAGGCTATACGTCTTCGCCATCAAATTTAACAAAGTTCAACCACAGTTGAACCAAGACTCAGGCTATGCGCCTTCGCCAGTAAGTTCAACGACAGTTGAACTGAGACTCAGGCTATGCGCCTTCGCCATTAAATCCAATGAGTTCGACCTCGCTCGAACTACAAGGCTACGCGCCATTGCTAGTAAGATCAACCACAGTTGAACTGGGACTCGGGCTATGCGCCTTCGCCATTAAATTTAACAAAGTTCAACCACAGTTGAACCAAGACTCAGGCTATGCGCCTTCTCCATTAAATCCACCGAGTTTGACCTCGCTCGAACTATAAGGCTATGCGCATTCGCCAGTAATTTCAACTACAGATGAACCAAGACCCAGGCTACGCGCCTTCGCCATCAAATTTAACAAAGTTCAACCTCAGTTGAACTGGGACTCAGGCTATGCGCCTTCACCAGTAAATCCAACAAGTTCGACCTCGCTCGAACTATAAGGCTAGACGCCTTAGTCCTCAAATCTAACAAGTTCAACCACAGTTGAACCAGGACTCAGGCCAAGCGCCTTCACCATTGAACTCAGCAAAACCCAACCTCCAACGAATCGAGGTGCAGGTTAGGCACACTCTCCATTCATGTAAGTACTCCCAACTCGAACTAAGATTCGGGCCGCCTAAAGTTCGGCCCCGGTCAAACTACAAGGCCGCATTTTTTACCATCACGGCCGGTAGTTCGACCGCGGTCGAACTGGGACTAAGGCTAAATGCCGCTATCGCCAAGCAACGGCTCCGACTCGCTCACACCGAGTCGAAGAAGAAAGGTCGTCAGCAATCAAAAACTAACATGCCTACCAAAGTCAAAAAAGGCAAATCACCCCTTCGAACGCGTGCAAAGAAAAATCTAGTGGGGAAGAAGGGAAGGTACAAAATAAATACAAGGCAAATAACGGAAAGGAGATTTCATTATCTACAAAGTTAATGGCGGGTCATAACCGCTTATACCCGACCAAGGCCGGTCAGTACAAGAAAAAAGAAAAAAGAAAAAACAAGAAACACCTAAACGCCAAACGGCGAACAAAACAAGAAAAAATGCATAACAAATCTTTTTACTCGGCGCCACCCGCGCCACCATCTGCACCATCATCAGCCTCTGGCGTTGCCGCGTCAAAACCACAGTCGGTACGGGCCTCACGAGCCTTCTGACGCGCTCCCTCGAAAGCAGCCTCGGTCACGATACCGGCCTCCCACAAATTTTAATATACATCGCGTTGGGCCTCAGCAAAGACCCAAAGTTCACGAGCCTGGTTGGAAGAAGCGGCCTGGTCCCGTAGGCGCTGATTCTCTTCTTCTAGGGCCGTGATCCGATCCGCCATGACTTGGGCGTCCTGCTCAAAGACACCAATTCGGTCTTCTAGTCCCGCTTCTCTAAAGGCCGCAGCAGCCCTCTCCAACTCTCGCTGAGAATCGTGCACGCGGATCGCCTCCTCCAACGCCCCAGCCCTCGATGAGGCATCCCTCGCCTGAAGCCTCAAAGCTGCGACTTCACCCTCCAACGCAGCCACTTTCCGGCTCCATGTCGCAGCGGCCTCTGCCACCTTAGCCTGGCCCTGGCGCTCACACTCAGCTGCAGCCCTCTTTCCCGCCTCGAGCTCCTCGTCCTTCTGACGGAGCTGCTCCTCGAGAGCACTTTGCTGCCAAGCATTTGCTGTATCTGATGTTCCCGCCTCGCAAGCTCCTCGACCAGGGCACGACTGCGAGGATCATTCCTCAAACGCTTGCGCATCTCTCGGCACCGATCACAGTAGCGACGATACTTCCCCAGCGCCCGAAATAAGATCCCTGAGCGGACGTTGGCTCGGCGGATGCTCTCCACCTCCAACAAGTAAGTCTGCAAAATGAAGGCAACGATTAAAAACAAAGTATGAGCTAAGGCAGAGAAAAAACGGACTAAGGCCATGTCACATACCCTCAGGCCACTTCATTCATCACCCCTATGTCCGTGACGTCCCTCAACGACGCGTTCTCGGTATCGGAGCATAGCTACTCAAACTGCGACACCAAGCTATTCCCTTGGAGCAGTAAGTTCAACTCCGTGGGAACCTCGATGAGGCGAGATTGCCCCTCTGCACGCACCGTCGAATTGGTAAAACCTTCTTGTAACATACGGACGTCGTCGGGGTCCAGGTCGGACTCAGACTTAAACTCATCCTTCACCACGTTCCCTCCTCCTTCCGCCACCTGCGAGGTAGAACAGCCCGCCGTAGCCGCCGAAGGAGCGCTCAAATTATCAACGACAGCAGCCGCTGAGGAACTGCCTCCAGCATCAGCGACTGGAACCACCAACTGAGTCGCCGAAGCGACAGTGCCATCTTGGCCTAAGTTAACCGGGGCAACCCCCACTATTTGCCCACCCTCAAGGGCAAGCGCCGCAGCCGCACTCCTCTCCGTATCCGCTGAGGGGGGAGTCCAAATTAATCACCACGGGAGGAGCTGGCGTGAACACGACCCTCCGCCTTACTAATGGCCTCTCTTCCTCCCCATTTGAGGGCGATTCCGCTCTAGGGCGCACAACCCCCGATGGCCCCTCGTCTCGAAGTGTAGCCCGTGCTGGAGAAGGAGCCGCTGAAGATTCAACTGATGCCGCCCTCGGTACTGGGCGCGACACCGGTGCTGCAGTGAGTCGAGCAATTGCACCCGGCCGACGAAAGGCCAACTGAGGGGCCCTGACGCGGCGTGCCCTCCCTGATCACAGAAAAAACAAAGTTGATGAATAGAGTTGAAACAAAACGAAATAGAAGAAGTCGAATTTTCACCTGCCACGGGCCTACGGCCATGCCTCTCCCAGAAAGACCGCCCATGTGCGTATCCCCACCGTATGGGGGAGCACGGCCTCAACCCATTCACGTATCCCAGCTAACGGAGCTGGCGGCGACTTTTCGACTACAAAAAACGACACGAGTTAACGCTTACGAGTACAAGACGTAAGGAGGGGTAGAAAAGGAGATTCAACGGTTAAAGAACTTACGTGCATGATTCCAAGCTTCTGGGAACCCGGTAGGGCACGCCACTAAATGCTCAGTCTTGATGAAAAAGAAGTGCTCAAAAGGGCGAGGGTCGACCTCGTCATCTAGTTTTACAGTCAGGCCCCTCGACCCACGAGGGCACGCTTGAATCATGGTGCCGCGGACTCTCTGGGGAGCGTAGAGACTAAGCACATGCTGCAGCGTGACCTCCTTACCGGCCAGTTCCGCGTATTTGATAAACAATGCAAGCAACTTGTAAAGAGAAGGAGAAAGCTGACCCGGGCATACCCCGTAATAACGACAGAAGTCGACCACCAGCATTGGGAGCAGAAGCTTAAATCCGAACTTGAAGGGATAGGCATAAAAGACGCAGTATCCCCTACGGTCAGTATGGACCCTCTCCTCCCTTCTAGCAAGAGCAATGTCAGCGTAGCTCGGGATGCCCCACTGTTCTCGTAGTTGGGTCATCCCAACTTCCCCCGTTAACGGAGCTTCATTCACCTGCTCCTCTCCACCGTCAGCAGTGAAGTCAATCATCAGGCCTCCGGGCAGAGATACTATCTCATCAACCGATGGAACTTCATCGGTCTCCACCAGTTCTGCACCTCCTATTGCCGGAGATGGCCCTTCAACTACCGGAAAATTAACCGAAAGATTCGCCGGAAGAACGTTTTGGGAAGAGTTTCCTGCCATTGTTAATCCACGAACGAGAATGAAACAAGATCTGACGAAAAAGATGAAGGTTATAGCGATCGGAGAACAAAGATGAAGATGAGTTAGCAAGTAGAAACGCTTCTTCTGAATCTCTCTCAGGCAAACAATGAAAATATGAGAAGTAAATGCCTCAACCCCCCTATTTATAAGCAACAAAATTGGCTTTCACGAAACCCAATAGCCATCATTAACTACATGACTAACCGCAAAACGGTTCGGTTCTACAGAAATGTGCGTCATTATGACAGGCTCCACGAAGCGGCTCTTCGGTCACCAACCGACGTTTCGTCCTCGAAACGGTTGTAACGACCTACGAGCATTGAGAAGGTGTTCCGTGCACTTTCAAAATCTTGGGCGTCTCCAAACGCGTACAAAGCGTGCCCTTACTCCTCTCGGCCGCGCAGCGAACAACTCGTTCGCCGTGGTCGACGGTTTACACTCTCAAACAAACGAAAAGACTAGAGCACCACAAAGCTCGACCCCACCCAAATTAAGTTAAAGGGCTAAGTTCCTTCGCCAAGAAGGAGAGTTCGACCTTGATCGAACGACGACATGATAATACTATGGCAAAATACGAAGTAACACCCTACAAGGCTAAGGGCCATCGCCAAAAAAGAATTCGGCCTCGACCAAAGCGACAGTCGGCTTCCCTATCCGAGTTTCTCAAAATACGAATCGATGAAGTCCACTTATCGAGCTCGGCCGAAGCACAACCTCAATAAGCGGAGGGACTATCTGTATGGGTCAGAATCTGACCCCACGATGATTAACGAAGTTAATCCCGTCTTAAGCTAATTCATGATTGATAAGTGGTATGACCACTCAGAACTAATGGTGTTTAACTCTCATCTGATTCGATCAACAAGGCCACGGCCCATCCGTCATCACGAAGGCGGAACCCCAACGTGGTCACGACCACATATTGCCAACTCACGAAGCTCGCAGCTATAAATACCAAGAGAGGGAGCCCTAGAAAGGGGGCTTCTTCTTGAGCACTATTCTCGAGAGAGAAATTGATAGCAATACCCATATGATGGAAAAAGAGAACACCATTGTAAGGCTCTGAACCTCTTCAAGGAGAGGCAGACCAAATCAATACCATGAATAAAAGTTCCTAATATGTTTCCCCTTAATTATCAGTTCTTACTTTTCATATCTTTCATTTGGTCCGACGATTTATTACGGTTTGCTATGATTTTTCCTCAATTTATTTGTATTATTTTACACTCATAAAGTATATGATAACTTTTGATCAAACAAGCTTGAAAGTGATAACTGTATTTCAAAAATCATTACTACTTGGATGTATACACATAATAATTTACACTTTGAATAGTTACAATAAACACGACTCTCGTCGAATATCAATATTGACATTATGAAAGATATAATTAGTGCGGGGAGTGGCAGCTATGATGTTGATAATGAAGAAGAAGCAACAACAGCTAGCTGCTGCTTGCTTATGTCCAAAATGTAGGTGTCGAAGCTAAAAAATTAGTTACGAATTTGGCCGAACCCAATAATTTTAGTCCAAATTTTATATATATATTAATAAAATCACTAAATATATATATATATATATATATATATATATATATATATATATATATATATATATATATATATATATATATATATATATATAAGAACCCAATCACTAATACCTAATGTCGCTATCTTAGAATTTAAAACCCATAAATTTTGAATCCGATCTTGACTCCGCCCAAATGTGATTGCAATCGATTGCCTCGCACCTAGTTAAAGACATTTTCGATCGGATCAGTGGCAACAAGCAGTTTCCGCTGCAAATCTTACACTCTAACCATTGGATAAAGTGGAAGAGGTGATAATGTTCTTGTAACAAGATGTTTTTTAATTGGAGATGACAAAACTTGTTCGCAATTTTTAGTATAACGGATTAATTGTAGGCGAATTCAAAATTTTAAACAAATAGATATAGAGTACTAGCTACTTCATTAATGTTCCTAAAATGTCGAATTGCCTCGAATGTAATAGTATAAATTTTTTTTTTTTTTTTTTTACAATTGTTCAATCATATATATGGTACAAGTTAATTGAGGATGAACTACAGTTCCACATGCGGCAAGGAAGACAAGCGCATAAATGGATTCCCGGCTGACTCTTCTTCTGTGAAACATTCAGAGAGAATCAATAATGGCTTAGTCGGATCTTGCCAAGAACACTGAGTGCAGGTATACTCATTGTCCAAATTATATTAAATACTATGTCCTTCCACGCCAATTAATAACAAAAATGTTATGACAATATATATTGTTTATCAAAAAGGCAGTAATCGATAAAATATATATAAGGACTACCCAAGATTTTTTTTAAAAAAAAAGGGAACATCAGAAGTATAACATTTTATATTGGGAATATACAAATAATAACAACAACAATATATTCAGTAAAATTTCACAAGTGGGGAGGTCTATAGAGGGTAGTGAGTACGCAGACCTTACTCCTACCTTTGCGAAAGTAGAGATACTGTTTCGGATAGACCCTCGGTTCAAAGAAAGCATAATCCCAGCAATCATTAAAAGGAAAAACGATAGTGAAGAAGCTAAAAAGCAGTAACAACAAAAATATAAGGTAACCGAAGCAAAAAACCTAGCAGACAATAATGGAAAACTAAGAACTAAGAAAGCAACAACATATAGAGGGTGTTTGGTAAGCTTATAAGCTGACCAGGTTATAAGTATGTTTGGCTTTTCTACGTGTTTGGTAAATATTCAAAGTGCTTATAAGTTAAAATAAGCCATAAGCCATAAATTGGTCACCCCCAACTTATGACTTTTCAGCTTACAAACTTTTAGTTTGACCAACTCTTTTACTAGTTTATCCTTAATAGTATTTTTTAATTTACAAAATATTTTTTCCAAAATAAATTTTTTAATTTTCTCTTCATTCCATATTCGTTGCTTACCATTTTCTCTACACAGAAACTTTTTAATTCATAATATTTTGTAAAAAGAAATTAAGGGTATTCTATTTAACAAGAGAACCGCTTATCAGCACTTTTCTACTAAACATATCAACTGCTTATTATCAATTTCAGCATATCTATCCTAACACATAGATGCTTATTTAAAAAATCAGTTTTAGTACTTATATAAAAATGCTTTTTATCACCTCAAATTTATCAGCTATTTACAATCAGCTAATCCAAACGGGCTCGCATAGTTCCTCGTGAAGATCCTAGCGGTAAAAACAGAGAAATAACACACTTAAATGCATGATTGTTGCAATTTACTTCGAACCCTACTTAGGTAAAATGCATTGGTGTAACATGATGGTTGATGCATGTGAATGGAAGATCATATAATTGGTGTACAAAATCCAACTTGCAGAGACACTTGAGAATGGAGAAGAACATGGCAAAAGTAGGGAAGTTAATTTCTTGGTTGACTATAATAGATATATACAGAGATCTCATTGATCTATAGACAAAATAGTCCAAGCTCTCATACATTGCCGTAGTTGCAGTAGTAAAACAAAGAATAAGTGAAGGTTTGAGTGGCTGTGCTACCCTTCAAAATAGCATTATTTGATTACATATGCACTTGTCTCTACTCTTGCATACTCTTCCATCCGGTCCGATATCCGCTTTAGGGCTCAAACTACATACAAATTTTATGCTGGTAAAATTTCACAATCGGTAAAACGTTCCCTAATAATGGCGACTTCACGCCCACAAAATAAACTTTCAGCCCCAAACCCAACACACACACTAATTATTTCCTTTTTTTTTTTTTACATGTTTGTACAAATTATATTACACGTCCCACTCACGCTTAGAACATTGTTTACAACTTGTTTTAAACTTGTTTATTAACATAAAAATAAAAAGTAGTATATATAAATCATCAGGCACTCATGCAGTAACCATTGATTGTTTTTCTGCATAATAATATTCATCTTTGGTGAAGGCACCTAGCTAATAATGGTTCAATAAATTTTACGAATTAAAACTTGTAATTGTAAATAGGTATAAATCATAATTATATATAAACTTTAACAATTGTGTCTTCTCTCACCTTGCAAATAGTGCTCCTACATATACAAAACACTTGAAGTGAGAGTTCTATCAAATTTTCTGACGTATGTATTGTACTATATGTAAAGATTTATTTTGGAAGCACACAACTAGTTCTAATTTTTATTTTATTTATTAAATTGTCTGAATTAGCCTTTTCTTTTATGAGAACAAATTCAAGATAACAAGATCGTCTTAGCTTGTCTTTATTAAAAAGATACGTTATACGTTAATGTAGAATGTAGACAAATATAGAAAAATTACGAGATACAAGATTAAAAATTGTTCCTACTTATCTATTATTCGTGGCCCGTACTGAAAGGGGGAATAAGATATTTTTATTATTTATTATTTTTTTTTATTTATTTATTTTTTTTTTTTTTGCTGAAGGAGATGTATCTTATATATATAAACTAACCTTTACAAAAAGTCATCTTTCTCCTTGATACCTGATTTGAAGGGTCATTATATTTGGGTCATTTATATAAATATCATGTATAAACGAAGGTGGGAAAGTAAAATTACTTTGTGCGACAGAAGTGTTAATATTAGTACAACCATACTTAGACAAAATATGGTTGAAAATTTAGCATTCCTTTGATGAGTTTAAGCAAATTATAAACTATTCAAAAAAGATTCAAAATTCTAGTGCATGTCATTGTTGTGGAACACTCGATAACGATATACGAGTATATCATCAAGTGAATATAGACTTGTAAATAAAGTGTCCCAAATGGCTAAACCTATTTCCTCTCTCTACATGTCCGTTTTCATTTCTTTCTTCTTCAAATAGTAGTACAAAAATTATTATTGGTTTTATGCACACTTGGTAATCATAACGTTGCCATCAAATATAGATGAGAATTGGTAGAGATCTAAGATGGGGTTTCAACAAAGGGTCCTCAAGATTTAATTTGACTCTTTGATATTTGTGTTCAAACAAATTATAATGAAGTGATGGAGACAAGTATGGAATTTTTTTTCTAAATGTTGAATAAATGCCACTTTCTTCCCATCCAAAGGTCCAATATAAAGAAAAAAGCTTCAAAGCTAGCTATAGATTTATTAATTATTATGGTCCATTGAAACCCTTAGGGGTCGTTTGGTATGAGGTATAAGAAGGTATAAGAAGGTATAAGAATGGTATAAAAATTTAATACCACCTTAATACTCTGTTTGGTTAGAAAACCAGGTATAAGTTATCCCGGTATTAATTTTAACATTGGGATAACTTATACCTTATAGACGGTGGGGTAATTAGCACCGGTATATATAACTTATACCTTTTTCTTAGAAATTATGCAATTATCATTCTTAATATAACATACCAAACAATGAATAAATCCAGCATAACTAATCCCAATATAACGATACCGGTATAAATCGTATTCCAACCAAACGACCCCTTAAAGTGATATAATAAAGCTTAAATGGGGTTAAGACAAAGGTCCCTCGTGTTGACATTGACATCTTCAGTTAATTAACTCCTACTTTGTGACTTAGATGGTATGATTAATTAATAACTAATGCATGCACACGTGTTGGTGATTAACCAACTAATTGTCTCATTCTAATAGAAGTCTATTTTGGCAATAGAAAAGACAGCTGCACACACACTCATATATATAAGGTGGACTCCTTTTGAAAATAATACGAAATAAACAACAATTTAGAACAAGAAGTAAAAAGCTCTATAGCATTGATCGTACACAAACAAGTTGAACTGTGATAATTAGCCTATACTAATTTCCTATATAGCTAGTAGGGTATTTAGAGTTGCCACAAAAGAATCATTTTTTGGTTGAAGCAAATAACTCTAGATAGAAAATTCAAATAAGAGTCAATAGCCTTGATTATACATGGGGTTTCAATTATGTAACTTCACTTAATTCAAATTTTACGTCTAAAGATAGGTGAGGATGAAATTTGAAAGGTCGCGTTGAGAGGGTTAGGCAGAGAGAGTACTTTGTCTTATCTTTTCTATTTTCAAGATATGTATAATTTGGCAATTCGCGACACACTAGCCAAATTTGAAATTGAGAAAATACGGGAAAGATGTTGGATATATAAGTAAACATGTCTTAGATTCTAGTGACGCGTTTTAAAATCATGCGGGCCTAGGCAGGGGCTTACGTAAGCGGTGTCGATATAGAAGAACTGGAATATAATTTTAATTTTCACACTTTTAAACATGAAATAGCCTTTCTATTGGTGTTGTTAAGTTATAAGTTAGAAAAGGTCAATTCTACTCATCACAATTTTTAACCACAAAGGCTCTCTTAAATATTTGCAAAAGAAAAATGTGCTAGTTGAGGTTTAAACCTTTGACCTCTTAGAGTAAAATCAAGCACATAACCAATACACCAAGACACAATTTATGTTGAGTGGTGTCATTATTTCCTATTATCCGTTTCTGTACAGTATTAATACATATATTAGTAAAAATTTCCGACAAAGCAGTGTCGCGTGACACCGCTTCGGTAAGCGTGCATCCGCCTTAGGCCAAAGCGAATAATATCACTAGTGGGTTCGGTTGTTAAATATGGTAACAGAGCCACTTCGTGTGCAACCTTGAATGGTGGTGGACCAAGCCTCAGAGGACGCTGATCCATAATGATACAACACGTGAGAGATGCTGGGTATATAAGTAAACATGCCTTAGACCCTGGTGACGCATTTTAAAACCATGCGGACCTAGGCCTAAAGCGGATAATATCGCTAGTGGGTTCGGCTGGTACACAATTTGCCCCAATTATGAGGTGAAAATAGCACGGGTTAGCCGGTTTTTGGACTGGTAATTGAAAAATAGTCAGCGTTTGCAAAGTCATTGAAAAATAGCCACTATTCTACTGCAACACGGAAAGTTCCAGCATAATATACTAGAGATTGGCGCACATGTGCATGAATTTTCAGCATATTATACTAGAAGTATATTATGCTGGAACTCCAGTATATAATGCTGGAAGTTTAGTATATTATACTAGAACTTCAATATATTATGCTAGAAGTTCACATGTAAAAAATTCGAACTCCAGTATATTATGCTGGAATATTTTTTGGATTTTGAACAGTGTTTTCATTCAGATTTATCTTTATATAACAAGTGGCTAAATTTTGATTACTTATGAAACTGTGGCTATTTTTCAATTACCACTTGTAAATTTGACTATTTTTGAATTTCACCAAAGCTGCAACTATATTTAGATCACAACGTATACTTTTATATACCAGAATAAATGAAGAACATGTATTGGCTTGCATTATTCTTAGCAACAACATTTAAAAAACAAACATAGAGAACAAATAATTATTTCCTACAGTTACTTGTGTATTAATATCATCATCAATTATCTAGAACTCACCTCCTTTAATTGACTTTAGTGTAGGGCAAGTACACTCGATTGCAAGGCAATTTCCAGAAGAAAAATTTCGACCAACTCATCATACGTTTCTTCTTTAGTATATTTACTCCAAACGTCCTAAATTTAAAATTCCTAAACCTATATTCTGACTTCGCACGTTGCAATTGTCAAAAATAATAACAGTAAACAACTAATTTAGGATTATTGGGGAAACTTACTCACTATCGATGATTATACCAAACCACATGAATATACCATATTTAAGTATAAATTCATGAGGCGAGAATATAATACATATAAATTAATCGTGGTCAACTGATCAAAAAGTAGTACAATGTATAGAAACCATATATATAGAATGATAGATGTATTCATAGTTCAGTGTAAACACCGAATATACGGATAAAAAATTTTCTGTTGAATTAACGTATTTGGAAACTGATATTCAAATTTCCTTTAAAGTCCTCTCCTTCATCTACCTTTATATCTGCCTCTTATACATGTTGTTGTCACCTTTAATTTCAAACTAAGTTCTTGGTGTCTGCTTTAGCTTGTCGGGTGCTTCGAACCTACATATAAAATTTTCAATAGATTTATAGTCTACCACTTTTGATCCCTTACCGGACCTAGGTCCACCTCAATGGGTCCTTATTTAAAGAAGGGAGCAACATCTGAACCAATCAAAAAGCTTATTAATTTAATTGAAGAGCAATAATCTTGTACACAAATCATTCACCCTAAATAAAGGGATGTAGTACTGAGGAGGGTTCGTAAATAGTTAAGAATCCAACAAAGCCACAACCCCACCATCTGACTATATCTAGATAACTAATACTAGTACTAATATTAACTTCTTCTTTTTTGGTCTGATTTTTTGCCTGCACAAGAGAAATTGGGGATGAATCCAAAAAAGGGGTACTCAATTACATGGAAGAGTAAAATGGACAGAAGAGTATGAAATCCAACTGGATTTTTTTTCTCAATTTTTTTCCTACCCATTGCCAGACATTTGATAATAAAATGAGTACTGCCAATAATCGATAACTTCATCATCATAATAATTGAAAGCCTTAGCTACCAAGAGGTTAGAGGAAACTGGAATATTTTTCTGCCTAAATACTGTAGGTTAGTAGGTGAAAGAGAGGTGGAATATTAAGGGCTTAATATATCTTGTTTAACCATGCTGACATATATAAGTGTTGTCATCTTAGACAAAAGGCAAAATTATCATCAACTGCTAAGTCTAAGTCTAAGTGTTGTCATTTGATATATTTTGTATGCAAATAAAATATCACATTGAAAGTTGATAAGAAAAAAAAGCTACATACCAAATGTAGTGATACTCTAAATGGTGCATTTGATGCCTTTCGGCGAGAAATCTTGCGAGCTTGGTTCAAAACAAACAATATGGCAAATAGAGTAGAAAAATCAACACAAGGATTTAACGAGGTTCGGCTAAGCCTAATCCTCAGAACAGAAGCAGAGTGAGTTTTCCACTATCAATGAAAAAAAAAGCACAATACAATCTATAGAATCCCCAACTACAACCCCTATATATAGATCTCAAATAGTCCCAAAGCTATAAGAGAAGGTTTCCCAATTTGACAAGGACAATAGGTTTTCTTTTCTCAATCTATTAGGACAATGGGTTTTCCTAAACCTATGGGGGTTATGGGTTTCCTAAAAATACAAGGAAATAATTCAAGCCACAAAATAACAAATCTTCTCCTTGGCTTGAATTCTCTTCATCAACAGGAACAACGTCTCTCTACCTTGCCCTTAGCCCTCGCAAGGGCTCTACCCTTTGCCGCACACATCAACCAAGTCTAGGCAACGCCTAAACTTGTTAAGAGGCTCAATCTCTTTAGCCGTAGCACTTATCAGTCGATTTGGTTCTTAGCTTCTGGATAGCTATAACGCTCAAACACATCAACGGTCTCTGCAACTACCAAAGAAAATCCCACAGGATTCATATATCCAAGAATATTCCCATCAACTACATTTGTAAACCTTTGCGGTCGGTTGATCTCTCTCTTCTCTCTGCCTGTTGCAATGATATATGGTTGATGTTGCACAAGTGCATTAATATTATCATCTCGATTAATATTTTGCACCTCTTCCACTTCTTCTACTTTAGAATTACTGGGCTGAGCTAGTGAAAATTCAATTTTTATCATGCGGTCACTGACACCATGATCTGTATCTGCTATTGCCTTCTCCCTCTAACGGTCTAGTGAGGCAGATTCATTGAATGTTACATCCCTACTGATAAATAACCCTAGAGTATTTTGATTTGTGCACCCCAACCTATAACCTTTCATTCCAGTTGCATACCCTAGAGATATGCACTTCTTTGCCCTCGGCTCAAGTTTTTCATCCCTCACATGAGTATAAGCAGGACAACCAAATATCCTTAAATTTGAATAATCAGCAGTCGAACCGGATCATACTTCAAAAGGAGTTTTGAATTCAATTGATGTGGATGAAGATCTGTTGACCAAATAACAAGCTGCATTGATTGCTTCAGTCCAAAAATACTTGCTAACACATGAGCGTGAAAGCATGCTCGTGCCCTATCACAAAGCGTTTTATTCATACGTTCTGCAACACCATTTTATTATGGTGTTCCGACACAAGTATGGTGTCTCACTATGCCCTATCTGCTGCGGAAATTATTGAACTCAGAATTGAAAATTTTCAACCAATTGTCAGTCTGAAAACGCTTGACTTTTCTTTCCGTCTGCCTCTCAACCATCATCTTCCATTTAACGAATGTCGAAAATGTGTCATCTTGTGTTTTCAGAAAATACACGCACACCATCCTTGAGTAATCATCAATCAAAGTCATAAAATACCTAGCACCACTTTTGGAGGGAAATGTGTTTGGACCCCACAAGTCTGAATGTATATAATCTAACTTGTCTCTAGTCTTGTGGTTTGCCTTCTTGCTGAATTTTACCTTTGTCTGTTTACCAAAAAAACAATGCTCACAAAAATTTGAAACTTGATTTTTGTACCCATCCAGCAAATTCTGCTTGCTCAACAAAGATAATTCCATGTCACTCATATAACCAAGTCGCAAGTGTCACAACTGAGACTGATTCAGATCACTTTTTCCAGAAGCTATAGCAGCTTCCTCTTCAACTTCACTGGCCTGAAGATCATACAATTTAGAATGCAGTTTACCCTTCATGAGTGCTATGGAGCCTTTACACACTTTAAGTATTTTATTCTCGGAGTGAAACTTATACCCTTGATCATCCAAAATCGAAAGAGAAATGAAATTTCTCTTTATCCGAGAAAAATGCCAACACTTAATGTCTCTGACAATTCCATCGAACATTCTCAATTTGATGTTACCAATCCCCTCTACTGGTAATGGATTATCATCTCTCGTGTAGACAATTCCACTGATCTGCTTGTAAGTTGCAAATCGATTCTTATGTGGACATGTGTGGAAAGTAGCACCAGAATCAAGAACCCAGAAATTCTGCCAATGACTAGAACTTACGGAACAGACTTCCCCTATATAATCACTATCATCAAAATTATTTTCAGTGTCAACAATATTTGCCGAATTATCTATTTTCTGCTTCCCTCCTTTTTCTTTCAGCTCGGGACAATCTCTCTTGTAGTGACCTTTCTCCCCGCACTCATAACAATTATGCTTCCTTGCTCTAGACTTCAATCTGGCAGTTGACATTTTCTTGTTAAATTCCTTTTGTTGTGTTCTTCCTCTACTCACAAGACCCTCACCCTCAATTTTGTTGTCTGGAAAGCTCTTTTTCAACTCTTTAGATTTTAGTGCATTACAAACATCTTTCACTGAAATACTGTCTTTCCCATATAGCAGCATATCGGCAAAAGTATCATAAGACGGTGGTAAAGAACATAACACAATCAATGTCTGATCCTCACTCTCAATTTTGATATCCACGTTCATCAGGTCCATTATAATTGAATTAAACTCATCAATGTGAGTTTTAACAGGTGTACCATCGTTCATGCGGAGATTGTATAACCTCTCTTTCAGGTAGAGTCGATTTGTCAGCGATTTCTTAGAATACATATCTTCCATGCCATTGCTGCAGAAGTTTCTTCAGTAATTTCTCGAAGAACGCTATCTGTAACGCTCATGAAGATCGCACTAAAAGTCCTATCCTTTAGGTCTGCCTTCTCTGTCTCTTTCATTTCTTCAGGAAAATCCTCATCAATTGCCTTCCATAACCCTTGTAACATCAGGGACGATTTCATCCTAATCTTCCATAGACTGAAACTAGAACCCCCTTAGAATTTCTCTACTTCTTACTTTGTTAAAGATGATAAAGACATCTAAACACTAGATTATATCTAGAAAGCTGAACCTTGTGTTGATACCAATTATTGCGGAAAATCGTGACTTTACTAGCACAAAATCACATACAAAGCAAATATAGAAGAAAAATCAACACAAGGATTTAACGAAGCAGAGAGAGTTTTCCTTGGGACAGAAGCGGAGAGAGTTTTCCACTATCAATGAGAAGAAAAGCACAATACAATCTATAGAATCCCCAACTACAACCCCTATATATAGATCCCAAATAGTCTCAAGCCTATAAGAGAAGAGAAAGGTTTTCCAAATTGACAAGGACAATAGGTTTTCCTTTCCCAAATCTATTAGGACAATGGGTTTCCTAAACCTATAAGGATTATGTGTTTCCTAAAAATACAAGAAAATAATTCAAGCCACAAAATAACAGACGCCATATTAAAAGTCTCTATGAGCTGACTTAGCCAATAACGGGTATCAAATCCAATGGTTCGACATAAGTATAGAGATGACAAAGTGATGACATGTGACCCTACTTAGTGCCTTTGCCAGTTTACGGGTGTTGTAGTACCTTCACCCATAGCTTGGAGACGACGCACAAAAAAAAATCTATGGGCTTTGGTGGTCGTAAATACTCGAGCGATATGGGTAGCACACAGTGAATCTCCAGATAAGCCCAAGAATCAGAGTGAGGGGCCATGTAGGTATTCAAGGGGGAGATTGTTGGGTGTATGAAAAAAGTCCTCAACTGAAAGTTGATAAGAAAAAGAAGTTCGTAAAATATGCCAAGATACTCTTAATGACATGAGACCTTTTTGGGGAAAAAAATGGGAAATTGATCAAAAAAAAATAGTATCACATCATGTTAAAAGAATCTTTAGACTGACTTAACCTAACAAGATTCCCTTCCCACCACTCTGTAACAGACCAAACACGAAATAACCACTAGTTGTCATATTCTTTGCAAATTCCTATATCTAGATGCCAAAGGAAAAAAGCATAAGGAATAACTACAATGCCTGTTATGAGAAATATGACACCAGCCTACCAAGTGTGACCAAGAATAATGTGCATTTATATGCATGGATATGTAGGTGAATAGTGAAAAATAATTAGGAATAGTAGGTGAACATGGCATATTTTGATAAGTTCTTCACCTGAACATGACAAATACTAGAAGGGAAATTTTATACCATAGTGACAAATATGCCCTCTTTTCATAAATACACCAACTCCTAAGATAGATAAACCATATTGTGAGATAAAAAAAACATTAAAAAAAAATATAGGAAGTAAATAAGGCAGAGAGACATATCCCTCTTATAAGGCTTTTTCTACATGGAAATAGATGGATTGCTGCTATTTGTAATCATGAGTCCCTTAGTCATCATTACTATACTTGAAAAATATTACCCCCCCCCCCCCCCTCTTCTCTCTTTTCTCTCCCCTAATTAGTTGCAAAAATAGCCAGGGAACCACATGGTAAGTAGTAATGTTTATTCATATTGAAAAGTGAAAACTATAATTCCACCTATTTATAGGATCTCACCACCTTCATATACTTCAACTCAACATTTCATTATAGCATACCTCTGATCTATTCCTCTTCTTCTTGAACTAAAACACACACACACACACAAAAAAAAGGAAGAAATGTGTATCAGTTCTACAGAGTGGAGTTCATCACGTCCCATTTACTTTTTAATGCAGAAAAAACAACGACCAAAGCTCTCTCGAGTTCAAGTTCATAGGCTAACAAGGTATTTGACAAAAAATTAATTGGTGCTCTTTTTGTTCTTTCACTTTATTTTATGATCACTTTCCTCTTTAAGGTGTGAAGATCTTTTTTTTCGCCTATAGTGTAATTAGTGGATTATGTAATGAAGGAGTAAAAAAGGCAGCCCGATGCATTAAGCTCCCGTTGTGTGTGAGGTTTGAGGAAAGGCAGGACGGCCACAAAGGTCTATTCTATGCAGCCTTACCCTGCATTTCTGCAAGAGGCTGTTTCTACGGCTCGAACCCATGACCTCTTGGTCACATAGCAGTAACTTTACCAGTTACGCCAATGAAGGAGTAAAAAACTTTTATTCTATGATCAGTATATTTTAATATGTTTTAGCAAGTAGTGATCTTTAACTCAGGTTACTAGTCTCATTTTTTTTTTTTATAAACGACGATCTGTAGTTATCTTTTAAGTGACCTAATACTTGTAAAAACTCCTTTACATGATCCGTATATAGAAGTTAAACTATTAATTATTAATTAATTGGTTTTTTCTGGTTATGAAGGAGGAAGAGAAGTGAGGAAAAAGCAGCTGAGGATATGGAAATGAGAAATTTGAAGCTATACATGGAAAATATGAGCATTTTAGAGGAGAATGAGAAATTGAGGAAGAAAGCAAGCCTTCTCCATCAAGAAAACCTTAGTTTAATGTCTGAGTTTCAGAAGAAATTTTCACAATTTGATAGAGGCTCCACTACTCTTAACCTACTTCCCATTCATAAGCAACCATGTCAATGAAGAAAGTAACTGTTATATTAATGAGGGAAAAGAGTGGATAAAAATAAATATTCACTTAGTGTATATGTATGCTAGCTACTTGTGTTATTCATAAATTATTATTTCGTTTATGTTGTTATAAAATTAGAGTACTCTTGGTAATTAGTTTTATTTGTGTAAGCTTAGCAATCTGAAAAATAAGACAGACAATATGCTATACCAGGTTGAATTACATCGATAGTGTAACCTAGAATTTGAAAATAATGCATACGCCAAAGTTCTCTTTAAACACTATCCCAATTGGCAAAGGCGAGAGGTGCAAGCACTACGAGATGAAATTTTTTTTCGAATTGAACGGAAAAAAGAAAGTCAACATATTCTTGAAATAATTCGCAAATATTATTACAAGAAAGGCGAAAGGTACAAACACCACGAGATGAATTTTTTTTTCGAATTGAACGGAAAAAAGAAAGTCAACATATTCTTGAAATAATACTCGTTCATTCGCAATATTATTACAGGAAAGTCGTTCTCATTTCGAAAGATGCGTGCATATAGATTTATGAAAATTCAAATGCTAGTTTGCAGTCTAATTTATTATTTACACATTTGAGATAAAAATAAAGTATGGGGAAGAAATGCTCTAAAAGGCAAAGTAACAGTAAAATGGGAGAATGGTGCGATTTTTACCAAAATTGTCCATTATATTCAAGGTTAGGTTTAACTTTATCCTTAAAATATACATTGAGCACATATTGTCCCTTATGTATACCAAAGTTGAGCATGTTTGGTCTACTTAACGGAAGAACACAAACAGGAAGAAACATTTAACGGCCTAACCATGTATGTAACCTGTAAATTAAAAACTAATTTGTGAGCTCACATTTAACGGCCTAACCATGTATGTAACCTGTAAATTAAAAATTGATTCGTTAAATGTCTCAACTTTGTATACTTAAGGGACGATATATGCTCAGATGTATATTTAAGGGATAAAGTTAAACTTAACCTCAAACATAAGGGACAATTTTGGTTAAAACTCGGAGAATGGTCAGTGAGGCTAAGTCTTGGTTTGACCCCGTAAATGTAGTTTAGGATAATGTAAATTGCATAAATCCAACCAAAAACAACCTTTTCTTTTCCCAAAAAAGGAGTTCTGTGAAGCTTCTTAACACGTGAGGTAACTAAAATCATAAGTAAAAACAGCACTTTTTCAAAAGTCAGGGCTGTTGGCTCGAGACTGTCTGTTTCTCTACGGCAACATTAGTTTTATTTAATTCTACACTTAATATAAAACTCCACTTTTATGGAAGAAATCAAAAAAAATATTTTTCTTATCAAATTCAAATGCAATAACAAACATAAAATATTCACATCTGAATTAATAATAAAACTGGACTGTAGGCTTTGATCTTTTCTTTGCGAAGCCAAGGGTTCATATTCCTAGTTTCAGGATATCATGAAGTAGAAAAAATACACGGTTTTAAGAGGATGTTTTAAGTTATATATATTGGTAATACAAATTTTTTTTTACACCAACAGTGTAATTTAACATACTTTATCATGTTACTTATCATTATTACCACATAAGACACTGGTGTAAATATTTCTTAGTGTCATAGCAGAAAACTTAAACTTTATAAATAATTAATTATACTCTAGTATTCAAAATCAATTTTTTGTATGCTCAGGGAGTAACAACTAGTCAAACTTCTTAGGGTTGTTTGGTACGAGGTATAAGAAGGTATAGTGCTGGTATAAATTTGATTAAATTTGATTTTGTGGTTCTAAAAATACGTGATTTATTTTAATGCTAGTTGCTAGGTGATAGATGCTAAGTGTGAGCTAGGAAAGTAAAGTAAGAGTGAGAGGCAGTGTTGTTATTCAAATTGAACGGCTGCGAATCGGGGTCTCGGACTGGCCTACACTAGGCCTCGAGGTCGGACTAAAATGCCTGACTGGGAACGGCCGATGAAGAACTAACAGTTGTGAAGGCCTTAATGGTGGCTCTTTATGATCAATAATGAGTAATAAATGAAAAACAATCAATAGAACACAATAAATGTAAGCAATAAAATCAAAGGAAAGACAATGGAGAATGTTAAAGTTAGAGAGCAGAGAATGTTCTTGTTTCTTGTATTGAATATCATCCATCCTATAAAATGATAAGGGACCCCTTTATATAGGTGGGAATCCCAACATGGTACATGTATAACTATTACAAAGAAACGTAACTGGTACTACTATTTAATGGTCTGGTACAGACTTGTACTATTCTTGCAGGCGTTGTCAGCTTTGACCACTTGCCTAGGGAATTTCCCGCTTATCCATGATAGCCACCGACTTACGCTGCCCCGAGATCGAGCATAGGGAACCCTCGGGGTCGAACCTCGAGCTGTGCCTCGAGCCTTCTGGAGACGGGCTCGATGGAACGTCATAATGATCATAAAATCGAACTCTCCGATTTTAGCCGTATACAAACTTATACCTTCTTCTTAGAAATTAAGCAATTATCATTTTTAATACAACATACCAAACATTGGATAAAAAACAATCACAGCATAACTTATCCCGGCATAAGACATATTCAAACCAAACGACCCCTTAGTGTGTATTTGGAGAGGTAACTTTGGACTTTAAAATGTTAGGCATAAGGTCAACAAAATGGCCTCTGGAATCATAATACCATTTGAAATTACTCAAATTAACTTTGGGCCTCAAGGTATTATTAAAGGTAGAGCACATCCCTATGCATTGACCTAAACTGTGCTTAGGATTCTTTCTTACATAAAAGGTTTCTGTACAAAGTTTCAACTATTTTAACATTCCACCTCTACCCTAAGTATGCAAGTTTAAAGAAAAAATAGTTGACCCTACAACATAGGGACACATATATTGTGAATTTGTAAATTAGTAGGCAACATGCATAAATTCAAGGATTAAAGCGCACAGCCGAAAATACAGTGTTAAGACCATCCCCCCTCCTCATCCCCCCACCCCCCCGACCCCACCCAACCCTAACC
>NC_031996.1:40835987-40838131 GCF_001879085.1 Nicotiana attenuata
GACACGACCGAAACGTAAACACGTAGTTAGGTAACCACACCCCTCCCCTCCACTACCCACCCCCCACCCCCCCCCCACCACCAAAAACCCTCAAAGTTAATCTTGACAAATATTTACAAAGGATTCGTACAACCAAATCCTCCTAATTTCGGATTGAGGTATAGTTGATAGTCTCGCAATGCCCCTAAGGTCGAGGCTCGAGGCCAATAACAAAGACAATCACTATGTTGTTGTATTCATACAGCCAAACTGCAGGCAGCTAGCAATTTTCCAAACTAGTCAAGCAGCAACAACATACCCAGTGTATTCCCATAAGTGGGGTCTGGGGAGGATAGAATGTACGCAGTCCTTACCCTTGCCTTGTGAAGGTAGAGAGATTGTTTCCGGAAAACTAATCAAGCAGGTAATTGGAAAAAATAATACAGTACATAAACAGTGAACATGTTGAAGATGTCGGATATGATTCATTTGACAACAACAGTTCCTAGAAAGTCAATAATGGCCATCTTTAGATGTCTAAAAGGAGCTGTTCAAAGAATGTACAACAATGCAAACTGGAAAGGCCAAAGTCAAGAAACTACCTTGACAAACTCACCATCCACCAAAAAGACAGAATTAATTTAAATCTTCCAGGGACAGTGCCATCCACACTGGTAGATGTCGCTAAAAGCTTTTTACTTAAAACCATGGAAAATCTACTTTATCCTATATTATATACTTAGTGTCAAATTGGTCTGATATGTAACAGGATTCTCATACCATGTTTCTTCTTCTGCCAAAACAATCAGCTTTGTCGACGAATAAAGTTTCTGTCCCATTTGAAGATGAAAAAGAGACTGCAAGAAATCGGATGAAGTACCATGTAGATAAGGAAGCTGAATGAGTGATGAAAGTTGGGAAAGTACACCAAACTCAATGCTCATAATTCTTTTGATTGCTCCTGTGATCTGTATATACGAAATGCAGCGACGCACATTGTGGCATTACCAAGAACTGTCAAAGCTGCTTGTAGAGCCACTAATACCTGAAACTCATGCATCCAATGCATGTCATTTATAGCGCAAAAAAAGAAAGAAAGAAAAAGAGAAGATAAGTATTGTCGAAGAATACCAAGAAATGCTTCGAATGGGAAAAGTTGGAATAGAACTGGAGACAAGATGCATGCTTATTGCCTTATATTTGAATGACCAGTTCTTGTAAATATATCAAAGTCGGGTTAAATTAGGAATACTTGAAAGAAGAAATATGTTCTACTATTTCCAGCAAACAAGTGAAAGTGGAAGGGAAATCAACAAAATTATTTAGAGCATTAACCTAGTACTTTCCACTTTTTTGAAACTTTGGTGAGTGAAGGTATTAAAAGAGAACGAGGTAGACCTAAAATCACAAGGAAGAAAATTGCCTCGAAAGACCTATAATTTCTTGGAAACAATGCAGACTTAGCTAAAGATAGGGGCAAATGAAGAAAAAGATCCACATCGGTTTTGGTCTTGCTAGTATGTTGATTTTGAACCTATTGCTTTTCTAGGAGTATTTTGATCTTCTAATAGATTTATATGCCAGTAAAACTGTAAAAGTATAAAGAACTTTTGATATGACTATTACATTACAATTATATATATATATATATATATATATATATATATATATATATATATATATATATATAAAACTTATTTTTCACTTTTATATTTATTTGGTATTATGATGACATGAATTGAGCTTAAATGGAGAAACATGGTCAATGAGTATTCTTATAGCTAATTCACTTGTTTGGACTGAGGCGAAGTTGTTGTTGTGTCTCTTTGTTTTTTTCTGGTTCAAGCATTTTCATCCAGATTAGTTGCTGGTACATTTACAAGTTTATCACAACTGTTATTATATCAACTCTCAATGGTGTGTGTAACCACTAGTCTAAACTCAGACTCACTTAAAAGAATGTCATTACGCAAAGACAGAAACCACCCCACCCATCTACCCACCCACGCACCCACTCCCCACAACCCCAAATTCCCATTTGTGTTAAGGTTATGGCAAGCAAGAAATGGAAAGCTAGCAAAGCAGTTATATGGTTATCGTTGAATTGCAGTAATATATCAGTGTGATTATACAAACAACCACCTCAACCACCCACCCACCCCCCA
>NC_031996.1:40838151-40852158 GCF_001879085.1 Nicotiana attenuata
CCCCACCCCGAAAAAAAAAACCTTCAGGAAAAGCCAACTTTCTCTTTATCCACTATACCTTTTTATTCCTCGTAAGACTTTGCATATGGTAGAAATTTCCTGTTAATAAGTAAATAAACAAATCGATATACTTACCTCAAGGGACTCTGAGTTGTAAAAGAAATGCCAAGTGCAGGCACAAAATGCTCCACCTAGCAGGGGCACCTACACCAGAGAGTTGTAGTCATAAGCCGCTAAAGAGCCAACAAGAGGGAAAAGACAGTATATGGTTGGGGAGAAAACGCTGGAAAGAAGAAGAGAAACCAATACCATAGCACGTGGTAACCTTTTAACGAAGACTCGAAAATCATTTCTCCCAAAGGAGAAAACGAATAAGGGTGTTAAGTCGTGTGACCACTAATCTAAAAGCTTAAACTCTTAATCTATCTGCTCAGCTCTATGAATAAGGGGATATAAGATGTATTGTGTTTAGAACCCATTCCCCTTAGCTTATACAACAGCAGTCACATGTCAGTTGTGATATTAATTCTCTTAAGTTTACAGTACAAACATGGAGCTGTTCGCAGCGCCGGCTGGATCACCAGTAATTATAAATTCCCTCGGACAGTGTAGTTTGGGAATTTAAAATAAGCCATCCATCACTTTAGTGAATCAAATTGCTTTATAGGTATATTTCTCTTCTTTTATTCAAATTTTAAATTAATTACACATTAACATGGGAAGTTCAGTTTCAAGAGTTACCTAATTGACACTTTTTTCATGACACAAACATATTGACTGTGAACTACCTTACCTACACCTCCTTAAGCAACTGTTAGAACTTCATTTTGTCGCAATTTGTCTACAGTGCAACACTCCTAATTACTTTATGGAGATAATCCAAATTTTTACTAAAGGAACTAACATGCATCAAGACACAGTCTCAGGTTCCTGTAATCACTTCCTCGTGTCCTACATATCAAGAGTGAGAAATATTTGTATCCGTAGCAGCAAAGCTGCAATAGGGTTGTGCTTTGACAAAACCTTCCCGTGCTTGAAAATTTTATTAACTTCAGTTGATTTCAGCAATATCAATTTCGAAGAAGTTTCCAAAAATTCTTGAAAAGAGAAGCATGAAAGATGCTAATCCAGGTTAAAAAATTTGACTAAGCAGTTATCTGGTTCATAACAAATTGACTAAGCAGTTATCTGCTTCATACAAAATTGTTCCTACTTGACAAATGTCATGTTAAACAGCATGAGTTCGAGAAATTTGTTTTTCACATTAAGGATTAAAGTTAAGAAGTGATAGAGAAGCTTAATTTCCTTTTTTCCACTGTAGTCATGACTGAGCAGATACCTAACTTAGAAGTGGAAAGAGAAAAATGTGACTCCTACACTTTCTTGTTGCAAAAATTTCGTAGTATAGACCTTTATTTCTGAAATATCAATTAGCTGCTCAAAGAGCATATGAATGGCCTCACCTAGCCTCTTTAATTATATTGAAACATTTAGGAAAATGAGTGATAGTTCTTGTGTTTTGACAAACATGCAAGAAGTTTCACCATGAATGGAGCAAAAATGTGATCATTTCAAATACCAACCCTCTCTAGGACTCTTTCCTCAACTCAATGAACCCCCAATCCTTCCCAATACCCTCAAAGAACTACCTCTCTTAACCTACCTAGTCATATCTCTGCCTCATAGACTTTCTTTAGACCACAACATCACATTCTATCAATATTTGTATCCACTTAACTTTTAGGGAACAACATCTGCACGATGCCGAGATAGATATGTATTTACTTTATTGATTGTGGGAATTTGGAGTATGAAGTGATTTTGGTGCAAAGCAACAGCTTAAGATACAAATGGCTAAGGCAGAATACATAACTGGCCCCTCAAACTTGTCAAAAGTTTCATATAGATATCTAAACTAAGGCTAAGACCTACTGAACACCTGATCCATGCTTAGATTATGCCTATTAGACACACGTTGCTGACATATGGCACACGAGTGTACCACACCTACTCCAGGCGCGTGAGAGGCCATTTTTTTTTTTAAAACAAATCTCCCCCTGCCACCACATTCTCCAATTGAGAGGCTGACTTTTACAAGAGTTACATCTCCTGCGATGCATGTATTTGATACTTCTTTTTCAACTCATTCTATAGTGATCACATAAAAACGTACAAGGCCTCTAGTCTTCTAACCTGCTGATTTCGTTGCATACTAATGAGCCACAGATTGAGACGGTTTTGATATAACAATCAGGAACATTTAAACACCCACCATCTGTTATGCCTGTACAGAATATAGTCTATCTATATTGAGAAAAAACACATGAATATCAATGAATACATGTACACCATTGACAATTGTAACAATGATCCACAAATAGTCTCTTAAATAAATCAAATTTCAAACAATAACACCCATATAGTGGGTAAGTAACATAAATTAGAAAAGAGCCAGACTTTTTGGTGGCGAGAGTTGAACCTGTGACTCTTTTGGTTACAACACCTTGGCCTAAGTGTTTGAGGCACGCCTCATTGGCCAATTAATGGTTAAACACAACATTCCAGAGCAGAGAAACTTAAAGCACAAAAGTTAACCAAAATCAAGACTTTATGCATATTATGAACCAATTTACGCAACTCTAAAAATAAACAGTACTCACCATGCCCCAAGAGAGTCCCTTCCAAGAAGCATTCCCAGACTTCTCCCCGTATTGCCAAACCAGAGCCATTGCAGTAACCCTTTTAAACAAAGTATTAGCAGTCATTTCATTCAGCACAAAACAGACTCTCTCGTCCCAAATTAGATATAAAATTTGCAATCTTTCTACATCGAGAGACCTTGATGTGAGCACAATAGATATAAAATAAACTGTGTTAGGGTCGGGCATTTGGATAGTGCGGAATTTAAAACGTTATAATAACAATAACAAAGACAGTGCTAGTTGATAACAACGGCAAATAAAACATATAAAGGAAGCAAAAATTTAACGTAGTTCGGTCAAGGTGACCTACGTCCACAAGCGGAGAGGAGCGATTTCATGATACCAACAAGAGTACAAAATTAAAGTAAATACTCTAACTAATCCCAAATTAAATAGCCCAAGAGAATAACCTCACAAGACCACTCCAAAGAAAGGGTCACACAAGTGTTTCCCAACACCCACTAGCTTACAAAATACTCTACAATAAATGAAGAGAAAGAAAGACAAGAGAATAAAAGGCTCTTGAATTGGTGTATTTTGAAAAGGAAGAATTGATCTCCTTTTATAGGAGAAAAGAACGTTGGCTCCAAGTTTGCTACAACAGAAGATATTATTCTCCTCCAATCAAATTCTTTCTTTGCTCTAATATTGTAAAATAGGCATATGTCTATACAAATAAAATGTAACCCCACAAACATAGCCAAAAGATATGGCCACATTACAAATCTCCACTTGGTCTTGTTTTGGCTGATAAAGTAGATTTGCTCACTTCTCCGCAAAAGCTCTTGTGGGCTAAATCATTCTTCATAAATGCCAACCAAGTTCACTTGCCAACAGGAAGAGGCGTTGTGAACATGTCAGATCTTCTGAACAGAGACCTTTCCATCAACAATGGTTTCTCGGATGAAGTGATACTTGATATAAATATGCTTCGTCCTCTCATGATACACCTAATCTTTAGTCAATTGAATGATACTTTGGCTATCACAAAAAATGGTAATCCCACCTTGGCGTAAACTGAGTTAAGGCGAATAGACCCTTCAACCATAGGCTTCTTTGATCGACTCGGTCATCGCTGCATATACTGTTTCAGTAGTTGATAAAACTACTACATGTTGTAATGTAGCTTTCCAACTGATAGCGCAACCACCAATACAAAATATGTAGCATGTGAGTGATATTCTTTTGTCAAGATCACCTGCATAATCAAAGTGTACAAAACCAACCAAAGTATTAGTATTTCTCCCAAACTCCAAACATGTGGTTGAAGTACCTTGCAAGTATCTGAGAATCCATTTCACAAGCTGCCAATGTGTTTTACCAGGGCAAGCCATTATACCGGCTTACTACACTCACTGCTTGTGGACTATCTCGACGTGTACGCACCATTGTATACATAATATTGTCGACTGCACTAGAATATAATACATGTGCCATATACCTCTCTTCTTACTCAGACTGTGGTGACTGAGCGCTGATAACTTAAAATGAGGGTACTCATTGGTTTAGCATCTTTCATGCAAACCTCTTCAAGTACTTCTGGGTCAGGATTAGCCTGTCGACTCCTTGATCTCTTTTGATCTCCATGCGAAGGATTTTCTTAGCTGTTCCCAAATCTTTCATCTCAAATTCACTTTTCAGCTGACCTTTTAAATTGTGAATTTCTGTCAAATCCTTAGCAGCAACGAGCATGTCATCAACATATAACAATAAGTACAAAGATGACCATCATTTAACTTCCGGAAGTAAACACAACTAGCATACATGCTCCTCGAATAACCATGGCCCAACATAAAAAGAATCAAACCTCTTGTACCATTGTCTTGGAGACTGTTTTAATTCGTACAAGGATTTTTTCAAAGAAGCAAACATAATCTTCTTTTCCTTCAATTTTAAATCCTTCGGGTTGATGCATGTATATTTGTTCCTCAAGTTCTCCATGTAAAAAAGTTGTTTTAACATCACGTTGTTCTAATTCCAAATCTTACATGGCAACTAGGGTAGGCAAAACACAAATAGAACTATGTTTAACAACAGGAGAGAAAATATCATTAAAATCAACTCCTTGTACCTGACTATAGCCCTTTGCAACTAATCGTGCCTTATACCTTGCATCTTCAACCCCTAGAATGCCTTCCTTTTTCTTGAAGAGTATTGAAATCAGAACTGGATCTAACCAGATCAGTTTCAATAGCGAATATGACTCTAACAAAGACTTATGTTGAGAAATTTGACCGAAGTGCAAACTTCGGAATGTGACAGTTAAAGATGGAAGTTATCCTAATTCAGGATGGCCTACATTTGGCACTACAAGGAAAGGAGAAGAAGCCGGATAAAATAATGGACGAAGAGTTTGTCGTCATAGAGAAAAAGACAAAATTAGGAATTATCTTAAATCTCTCGACTGAGCTTTTACGTGAAGTTTCTGCAGAAACCATAGCCAAAGGCATATGGGATAAATTAAAAACCCTGTATATGAAAAGGAAAGTGGAAAACATACTTTACCTGAAGCAAAAGCCTTACATTTTTCGTATGGCTAAATATACCTCTATACTCTCACATCTTGATATATTTGATTTCCTTCTTATGGGTTTGAGACGTTGAGTAATATAGATGCTGAAATCAAAAATGAAGATCAAGTTGTGTTATTGCTTGTTTCCTTACCCCAGTCATTTAAACATATAAGAGATAAATTTTTCTTACCAAAGAAAAGCATACAAAAAAAGAAAAATAAACACACGAGTCTCTTTTGTTCGACTCCAAGAGTCTAAACTTCAGAAGTTTCAACTGTATTTTGCTCGAAAGTTGATGAGCTTGGCTCAAAAGGAATGCCAATCTCAACCTCCACTTGCTTTTTTGTGCTCTTCCCTTTATGTGTATTACATGAACTACAATACTCTTTTCTAGGATAACATAGAGGATTCACCCTAGATGCATACCCCAAAAAAATACACTTTTAGCCCTTAGCTCTAATTTTCCATCATTTACATGCGTGTATGCAGAACAACTAAATATCTTTATATCAGAATAATTAGCAGAGTATCTGACAACATTTTCTCTTGAGTCTTAAAATTTAAAGGTGCAGAAGGAGCATGATTGACAAAAAAACAAGTTGTAAATAGCCTCTGCCCAAAAGGCATTCGTCAACCCAGCATTTGATATCATGCAACGAGCTTGTTCCAAAAGAGTTCTGTTCATCCTTTCTACTACACCATTTTGCTGAGGGGTCATCCTCACAGTGCGATGTCAAGCAACTCCTTCATTCTTGTAAAATTTGTTGAATTCATCATTACAAAATTCCAAGTCATTATTTGTTCTAAGCCGCTTAACCTATTTTCGTGTTTGCTTCTTACTCAAAACTTTCCATTGTTTGAAAGTTAAGAAAACATCACTTTTATTTTTCAGGAAATAAACCCAAACTTTCCTTGAATAATCTCAATGAAAAGTAACATATACGTAGCACCACCTGTGTATTTGCACCCAAGAGATTCTAGAGTGCCCAAATAGAAGAGATTTAAATGACTGGGATAATACGGCTTGATTTTCATCTTTGGTTTCAGATATATCAAGATGTGAGAGCATAGAGATATCTTCAACCATACGAAAAGTGTAAAGCTTTTGCTCAGGTCAAGTCTATTTTACACTGTCCATTTATATACAGGGTTTTTAATTTATCCCACATGCCTTTGGCTATAGTTTCGACAGAAATTTAACGTAAAACTCCATTTGAGAGATTCAAGATAATACCTAATTTTGCAGCTTTGTCTATGATGAAAAACTCCTCATCCGTCATTTTATCGGGGTTCTTCTTCTTTTCTTATAGTGCAAATCTAGGTCATCCTGAATTAGGATAGCTTCCATCTTAATTGCTATATTCCGAAGTGCACTTCGGCCAAATTTCTCAACATAAGTCTTTGGTAGAGTCGTATTGGCCACTGAAACTAATCATGTTAGATCCGGCTTTGATACCAACGTTCTTCAAGAAAAAGGAACGCATTTCAGGTGTTAAAGATGCAAGGTATAAGGCATGATTAGTTGCAAAGGGCTATCGTCAGGTATAAGGAGTTGATTTTAATGATATTTCTCACCTGTTGTTAAACATAGTTCTACCTGTGTCTTGCTTGCCTTAGTTGTCATGTATGATTTGGAATTAAAACAGCTTAGATGTTAAGACAGCTTTCTTACATGGCAAACTTGAGGAACAAATACACATGCATCAACCCGAACGATTTAAAACTGAATGAAAAGAAGATCATATTTGCTTGTTGAAAAAATCCTTGTACGGATATGGTACAAGAGGTTTGATTCATTTATATTAGGGCATGATTATTCGAGGAACATGTATGATAGTTGTGTTTACTTCCAGAAGCTAATTGATGGTTTATTTGGGTACGTATTGTTATGTGTTGATGACATGCTCATTGTTGCTAAGAATTTGATAGAAATTCACAATATGAAAGGTCAGCTGAAAAGTGAATTTGAAATGAAAGATTTGAGAATAGCTAAGAAAATCCTTGGCATGGAGATCAAAAGAGATCGAGTAGCCAACAGGCTATTCCTGACCCAGAAGTACTTGGAGAGGGTTTTGGAAAAGTTACGTATGAAAGATACTAAACCAGTGAGTACCTCTCTTGCTGCTCATTTTAAGTTATCAGCATTCAGTCACCGCAGTCAGAGGAAGAAGAGAGGTATATGGCACAGGTACCATATTTTAGTACAGTCGACTGTTTATGTATGCAATGATGCGTACACATCCAGATATTTCACAAGCAGCGGTTGTGGTAAGCCGGTATGGCTTACCCTGGTAAAACACATTGGCATGCTGTGAAATGGATTCTCAGATACTTGCAAGGTACTTCAAACACATGTTTGGAGTTTGGGAGAAATACTAAAACTTTAGTTGGTTTTGTAGACTCAAATTATGCAAGTGATCTTGATAAAATAAGATCACTAACAGGCTATGTATGGTGGTTGCGCTATTAGTTGAAAAGCTACATTACAATATGCAGTAGCTTTTTCAACAGCTGAAACAGAATATATGGCAATGACCGAGGCGATCGAAGAAGCCTTGTGGTTGAAGAGTCTATTTGCTGAACTCAGTTTACATCAAGGTAGTATTATCATTTTCTGTGATAGTCAATGTGTCATTCATTTGACTAAAGATCAGATGTATCATGAGAGGACGAAACAGATTGATATCAAGTATCACTTCATCCGAGAAATCATTGCTGATAGAAAGGTCTCTGTTCACAGGATCAACTAGAGACAATCATGTTGACATGTTCACAAAACCTCTTCCAGTTGGCAAGTTCAAGCTCTGCTTGAATTTGATTGACATTTATGAAGAATGATTCAACCCACTAAGGGTTTTTGCAGAGAGGGTGGACCAAATCCACTTTATTAGCCAAAACAAGGCCAATGTGGAGATTCGTAATGTGGCCGCATCTTTTGGCTATCTTTGTGGGATCCATTTTATTTGTATAGGCATATGCCTATTTTACAATCTTGAAGCCAAAGAAAGAATTTGATCGGAGGGGAATAATATCTCCTCCTGTACCAAACTTGGAGCCGACGTTCTTTTCTCCGTTAAAAAGAGATCAATTCTTCCTTTTCAAAACACATCAATTCAAGAGCCTTTTATTCTTTTGTCTTTCTTTCTCCTTATTTATTGTAGAGTATAAGAGAATGAGTATTGGAAAACACTTATGTGAACCCTTTCTTTGAAGTGATTTTGTGAGATTATACTCTTGTGGTAAAATTGCTCCTCTCCGCTTGCGGTCGTTTGCGGACGTAGGTCACCTTGACGGAATTGCGTTAAATTTGTACCTTCTTTATATGTTTTAATTGTCGTTATTATCAACTAGTACTGCCTTTGTTATTGTTATTGTAACGTTGTTTGGCTAAATTCCGCACTATCTGTATTTCCGGTCCTAACAAACTGCTTAGTGCAAAGGTACTTTTTCGATATTTTATATATTTTTAACTGGTAAAAGCTTACCTCCACTAATGTGTACACTACATAGACATGTTTTTGCTTACACTCTTATCACTAAACCGTAGTTAACTACAGTAATATATATTCTGACTTTAATTTATGACTTAACCATGATAAAATTTGGTGTAAACATTGGTTGTTGGTAAATTTTTACCTAACTTAACTCATATGTCAAAAGTCTTTATTTATAGCTTATGCTAAATAAATTGAAGAAAAAAAAGGATTAAAAACACAGTGTATTGCAGAGTAAATACCATTCAACAACGCTGGAAACATGAATAGCCCAGGTGGGTAAGGAGAGAGCATTAGAGGGTTCATTGAATTGGAAAGAAGAACCCATTATAGCTAATTCCGAAGCAGTGGCAGTGGCAGGTCCCACCATTAGTGTGGCTAAAGCAATTCCAGTAACCCCCAAAATAGTGACAGCATTTTTCAAGTTCTGAGATGAGCTGCTGTAACTGGGAACTGTAAGTAGAGACCTTTGCTTTAAGGAGAGGAGAAATTTGGAAGGAGCAGTTTGTGAGCTGAATTGGGTTCGTTTTGGTTGGGAAAAAAGGGGCAATTTTGAGAGAGAGGTTATAGTTGGAACTGCCATGGCCCCGTTTATTTGATGTTGTTGCTGCAGCTGTTGAGCGCAGAAGATAAAGTGACGAAGTACAACGCATATTCTAAAAGCGACCTACACGTTTAGTTTTTTTTTTTTTTTTGGTAGTCCAAAGAACTTGTATTAATTAAGTAGTAACATTACAAGTAGCTAGTTGCACACTATTACAAAAGGAGTTTTCAAAATATTGACCCACTGGTTGGTTATTTTCCAAAATGGGGTGGCGGTAGAACAAGTTCGTTGTACTGGAGGGTTTGACTAATCGCGTGTAGACAGTGCCTTGTTGATCCGCTAGTAATTGAGGTAGCAAAAAGTTTAGTGGCTGAGTGAAGGTAGTTGTATAGTCCTGAGCATGAGTAGACGAACTTTGTGGAGCTAGATAATGTGCTGCATAGTTTTGCTCCCTGTATATGTGGGTGATGGGCGGATTACCCATATTAAAATAGATGTTTATTTCATGTATACTATATATTATCCTATATAATTTATGTATATAGGCACAGAAAAAACACTAGTTTTGACATGCTATTGTGTAAATATTCTAATTATTTGTTGCTTTCAGTTTTAGTTTATTTGGCAGTATTATTATTCGAAAGTCATATATTTAAATATCCTGCAACTATTAAAAATTATAAGTTGTGAAATTTTATGTAATGTCTAAATTTAAAATTTCATGAAATCAAAGAATAAATTTAAAACTTAAAAAATTGAATGTTTACCTCTTGTACTCTAAAGTGGCATTTGTTTTAGAGTTTGTGAAAATTAAATCCAATTTTAAGTTTTTGTAAAAAAAATAATAATAATAATTGCTTTACACTTTTTGCAACAAAAAAAAAAAGTGTTTTTGAAGATCCTGACTGAATTATTTTAAATCTTTTAGGAATTCAAGAATATATTTTTACAAATTTAAAAAGATTGGAAAAAATACATTTTAAATAAAACATCAAGCATTGTAATGTTATCTCTTGATCCAAAGTTTTCAACTTCGAGTCTCTTCTTTCTTTCGTAGGTTTGTTGAAAGTAAATAATTAATAGCATCAGATGTATACATACTAAATAATTTAATCTTAATAAATAAATTAAAGATATATTTGATATAAATATCGAATATGAGTTAGCAAAAGAAAGAAACTTAGAAAAAAGAGATTGTATTGGTAAAATCCCGTCTTAAAACGTGGCTCGTTTGTGCATGATACGTAACAAGAATAGTTCGATACTTAGAAGCACGGATGCTAAAGGGAGGAGAGCCAAAAAAATAACGATCGGAATCATTCATCGTATCCAAAACAAGAGTAACCGAAAGGGATTCCCCAAGTATGTATCTGGATAGACTTGACACCTTGGTTGCCAAAATCTACTATACCTTAAATCTTCTGGAGATCATGGTCTCGTCCGTTTTCCATCATGGTTATTGGTAACTAGGGATTCTAGCCTATTTTATGTTCTTTTTTGCTTAGGTTTTGGATTAAAAGTGTGTACAAGTATTTCCGAAAGCCAACTTATTGTGCTTGTTTATAGTGTTTGGTCAAAAAGAGGCAAGAAAGTCATAACCAGCTCATAAAGGAGAGAAACTTGCACAAGTTCAAAGCTGAGTCAAAGGCACTGACAACAAAGAAATAGAGCGGACGCGGAGGGTCCACCGCTGGGGCGGTCTTAACTACGCTCTCAGCGGTAGTAAGGTTCAGAGAGTCATTTTTGGGCTTAACAGTCACCGCTGCCCGCGGTGAAATTGCGCGGCAGCGGAATCATCTGACGCGGCCGCGGTCCAATTCTCGCCCTCAGCGGAATTAAGAATCAGAGAACTATAGTTTGGAGCTCAAATCTAAAAGCGCGGTCCGCGAACATATTTTGCGCCCGCGGTTGAAGATAGAGCTGAGGCGGTGGCTTTTTCGCTCCCAGCGGAATCAAATCCAGATCCAGCTCAGAAGAGAAGAACTGCGGTCCGCGCTTGCTTTTGCGCCGCCGCGGAAGTCCAAGCGCTGAGGCGACCAGTTTTCCGCTGTCAGTGGAATCTCCGTAGGGGCAATTTTGTTCGAAAAATTTAGCTGTGTATAAATAGTTCTTTTTCAGATTTTTAGGGCATCTGTTGTGAGAGGAACACGTGAACAGCAGCTTTTTGCTCTTTTGAGTAATTTTAGAGCTTTGTTAACCATTAATTTTACATTTTACTCTTGTAATTACTTCTTATAGGTTATATTTCATCTAAATCTTTAATTTCTTCCTTGATTATGAGTAGCTAAACCCATTAGCTAGGGTTGTGACTCAACCCTAGTGTGGGTATTTAATGGGTCTTTAATTTTAGGGCTTAAATATTTATGGGTAAATGATATTTAGCTTGATTCATGCTTTAATTGTTGAATTGGTGGTTGCAAATACTGATTTATGCCTTTTTGACTTAGGCTCTTCTTGAGAAAGAGAGACTAAGTCTAGGTTATTCAGGCTAACAAGGAATTGGGGTGCATTCAAGAGATTGATAGCCCCAATTAAAGAGTTAAACCTAGAGATAGTAATACCCGACTTGAACCAAATTTGCTTGCATTGTTTGAACACCCAATTGGGCTTGAGAAAGCCAATTAGGGCAAAGTCACTAAAACTACTGAGAGGTATAGAGTGAGTAATTATGTGCAATGGTTATATCATGATCCCAATTATAACGAGTTCTCCCTAAGTTTTAGACCCCGTTAGATACTCACCTAGGTGTAAGTCACTTCCCTAGTGCCTTTTTACCAACTAAGAAAAACCTTGCAAAAATATCGTACTTAGCTTATTTTCATTCTTCATTAGTGTTAAAAGTAGAATAGTAACCAAAATAAAGAATGATTGGAAGTGCAATTAAGAACATCGCACATAGCTAGATTAGATAGAAACCCAATTCCAAACCAATATTAGCTCTCCGTGAAAATCGATCTCGACCCTCGGGTAAAAGCTGCATCGACCGCTCTTTCCACTCTATAGTGGTATAGGGTTGGAACCGATCACTTTTTGGCGCCGTTGCCGGAGCTAACCGGTTTTGGCTATCTATCTAACTAGTTTTGTGTCTTGTTTTTCTTTCCTTCTGTTTTACTAATTTGTGTGAGTTAATCGATTCAGGTACAACATGGAAAACAATGATCCTATTGGAAATGTTCCGGGGGAGGAGGTAGATGATAATGCTGAAGATGAGGTCCCTCTAGTACCTCAAGCTCAAAGAAGAGGCCGCTAGGCCAATGATAACATTCCAGACCTCCCCCAGTTCCTCTGCCAGTGGCTCCTCAGGTGCTTCCAAATGAAGGTTACGCAAGTGCAATTGTCCCAACCTGGATCCGGGCGGGCAATTTCCAAATTACAAATGTGATGCTGACTTTATTGGAGCAAAGAGGGTACGTCACAGGCGCTCCCCACCAAAATGCATATAAATATTTGTGGATACATGTTGGGGAAGCAAACAGACAAATGTGTCGGAGGATGCATTGCGATTGAGATTGTTCCCTTTTTCACTTAGAGGGAAAGCTTTGGACTGGCTCGAAAGACTTCCCAACCATTCCATCACTGTGTGGGATGAGTTGGCTGACAATTTTATAGCTAAGTTTTTCTCGCCGGGGCATATGGTGACATTGAGAGATGAGATCTTGGCCTTCAAACAGGAACCTAATGAACCGCTTCATGAGATCTGGCAGAGGTATCAGACTATGGTGAAAGAATGTTTGAACAATGACATGACCGAAGCAATGATCTAGCAAACATTCTATCGTGGCATTAACACGACCAATCAGTGTGTAGTGAACCAGCTAGCAGGGGGAAATTTTATGAACACACCTTATGCCGAGGCGTGTGAGATATTTGATGAGATGGAAGATACTTCCTCAGCTTGGCAAAGTCGAGCTAATGTGCCACAGGGTGATCCCACAGTCATTCACATGCACAAAGAGCTCCACGACCATTGCCAGGCAATAGCAGAGTTAACTACAACAATGAACCAGTTGGCAAAAGCTCAATTGCAGCAAGTTCAAGCGCCGAGACAAGTAAATGCTATGGAAGGTGTAAACATGTTGGTCAACAAGAGGCGACAAAGAGGTCAACAAAGTCAAGGAAATCCGGATCAATATGAGCAGGGTAGTAGTGGTTTCAACCAAGATGATGGGTATGATGAGCAAAGTGAAGAAGTCCAGTACGTGAACAATTACCAAGGACAAAGGGGCAATGCTCCTAACCAACAACAACAGTGGAGATCCAAGGAAATTGGGGGAATCAAAACCAACAAGGAAATGGCAATTGGGGGAACAACAATTAGAACTGGGGCAACCAGAATAACCAGAACAACCGGGGCAACTGGGGTGGCAACAACAACAACTGGGGAACAACCAAGGGGGTTGGAATAATGGCAATCAAGGGAATCTGGGGCAAGGCTTTCAAAGGCCTCCGATGTATCAACAACCAACCAACCCACCTCCATTTCCATCCCAAGGTCCTAGCTCGTCAAACAATGAGATGGGAAGGATCGAGATGATGTTTGAACAAATGATGAAAAAGAACGCCGACTCTGATGCCCAGTTGGCATCCCACAATACTTCAATCTGAATCTTAGAGGTTCAACTTGGCCAGATTTCTCAATATTTGAATACTCGCCCTAAGGAGCTCTACCTAGTGATACGGTAATAAACCGGAAGGGTGGGAACAATACCTGGCATGCAATGGCAGTGATCACAAGAAGCGGTCGAGGTGGTGAT